>NC_092231.1:18825893-18928393 GCF_036320965.1 Panulirus ornatus | reverse complement strand
GCAGACCGGGATGGGAATGTAGTTAAGCAAATCATTGAGAGTATTGCTTTACTGTTGATCTGCTGGTCCGGCTACTTACAATATGTTGGAGGTGAATCAACCGTTGTTTTCGGATGACACAGCTCTGATGGCAGAATCCAAGGGAAAGCTCGAGAAGTTAGTGGCAGAGCTTGGGAGAGTGCGAGAAAGACGAGGTTTGAGAGTAAATGTACATAGAAATAAGGTAATGGAGGTGCAACAGAGTGTTGGATGCATTATGGTGTGAAGTGCATGCGAGAAGATCGGAAGAAATCTTAGGTACCATGGAGTTGACGTGGTAGCAGATGCATCTTTGAGGCTAAGGTGAATTATAGGTGGAGGAAGGGTTAAGGTTCTGCTGCGAAAGAAGAGGTCAGTGTCTGAAAGGACAAAGATGGGAATGTTTGAAGGCATGGTAGTCCCGACCGTGGTGTAGGGATGTGAGTTGTAGGCTTCGAATGCAGATGAACTGATCTAACGTAGTGAATGGACGGTGATATGCTGTCTCCAGTCTAAAACAAGGTATATGAGGCTGTCAAAGTAAACCATGAATTGATTTTATGTGGTGTATGGGCGATGATGTATTCTCCCTGGTCTGAACCAAGGTTTATGAAGCTGTCAAGGTAAACCATAGTGGTTGTGGATGATGGACTATGGTCATGGTTTTGGTATGTCGTGAGCAACGGGTGGAGACTGTATGGGTGCAAATGAAGCCATAGTTCGTTTGAACCTGATGCTGCTTTTTTAAAGAGGGAAACGCTGTCATGATTGAAAAGAGTGAAGATGGTTTGAATTATACAGTGCAAACCTTTCATGATAAATATGATCAGTTTCGATGTTGTGCTATGAAATGCAATACGTTTTTGATATGAAATTTGTTTGATATTGCCTTACATAAAATGTAATAATTAATCTTTTTCACCATTTTTTCAGGTTGAAAGGGTGTTAGAGGAGGGAGGAGGTAGCCATTTTACAGTTTATTTACGCATTTGCATAGATAATGTATATCCCCCGCCACAGGAGACCTTATTACTGCCTGTGTGTGTGTGTGTGTGTGTGTGTGTGTGGTGGTCGTGTGAACCATGATCCCTGGTTGGTTTAGTATGGTTAGGAATTATTGTTTATCCAGCACTGCTCAATCATCAAAGTCTTATAAATGTAATCTAGTTATCTGATCAACAGGCTCAGACAACTGTAAGCGAATCATTATATTGACACAGTTGAACATTGTTTCTTGTCCTTTTTTTTCCTTTTTTCTTGATTTCGCTTCCTCCACCTAATTTCCCTGTTATAATGATAAGAATTATATGTGAAATACTTGGGATGAAAGCCATGTCGCAATGTAATTATTGTACACTTTTGATAAACAGTCTATCCATTTTTTTTCTTTTATATTTTTCCTGTAGATAACGTTTTAAAGACTGAGTTTGATGATGAAATAGAAAGAAGAAGAAAAGAAAAAACGGGACCGACGAACTTTCATAGTTCGGGTTCTCTGTGTGACATGGAGCGCCGAGCTGCAGACTGCACGTTGCGTTGGTGGCCTCACGCGTATCCACCACCACCACCAGTTTGGGTCGAGTCTGGAATGTGAAATCAGCGATGCAGGGGAGAAATTGGTGGCATTGTGTTGAAATTCAGGGTGTTCAAGGGAAGGGTAGTGGTGATAGGAAGGAAATTGCCTTGTTTTATGGATGACGCAGCTGCACACGACAAAAAGAAAATTGATTCATCTTCAGCCATGGATTCATTACTAAGAAATTATATACGGTTGTAGGTGTCTAGGAGCTTCCAGTTACCCACAATGATGGATGGATTCCCATTGTGAAAGGCATTCAACTTAAAGCTTCAGACGGAATGAAAAGGGGGATGAAATGTTGGGCATTTAGGAAGTAAACATGAAAAATGTTCTTCCGAAATTCTCACTTAGATGTATTGATTAATTCTGGATCGAGAGATGAAGAAAATTCTCAAGAGGACGCATATTTATAATTTGCATTGATTTTCTTTTCTCTTTTTGGCCAAGTAAGACGAATTTGGGTCATATTCGTTATCTACATTGTGTGTTCATATCAGTTTCTCATACCAAGTCACAGAGAATAGATATAATGGATGATTCTTGAACTAAACTAAGCAGACATGAACGTAGTAACATATTACGAAATTGATTTATTTTTTTCTGTTCTTCCATTCTTATCCTACTCTACGCATACCTAGATCTCATATATCTTACGAATGCTAGTTGGCTGGAGTATAGCCTATATCTTCGTCAGAACACATCACGAAGCTACGTTGCCTTTTTACATCTCTTACTGTTTTAACATCTTCCCCCCTGTATTTAAGGCTGGATGTACCCATGTTCTTATTCTTTCACTGAAAACTTTATAAGACCTTTCGCTATACTGCCACAGTGCTCCATTTATCAATGTGTGCTGTGTATTTTCATGAATATATATCACCTCTCTGGCTCTCGTCTCATCTCTGCTATTTTCATATTCTCCTTTACCACATAATCCCACTTAAGTATTACATGAACACTTTTTACAATCATTGTATCACATTTGATATTTTCATTGTCCATGTTAGTATGTATGAAGATAAGATCTAGTAACGACGACGGATCAGTCCCTCTCACTATTGTGTGTTCATTGACTTGCTTATATAGGAAATTTTCATGTAAATTCTTTGAAAATCTATGTCTCTTTGAGTATCTACAAGTTTCCTCAGTCTCTCTCTTTATGACCAGAATCCTCAATTCTTTCATCTTTATCATTATATATATTTGTTCTGGATTATAAGAATTATTTTGTAGAATATATGATAATAACACTGCCATGTACTTTCCTACAACTCTTCCTCTTATTGGTGGGCCACAGACATAGTGAGAGTGTATGTGGTCTTAGAATTATCTTTAACACCTGAAGGTGTTGAAGATTTTTCGGTTGGTGGATGTAACTTATGTTGACGGCTTTAATGACCCTGGCAGTTGATAGCCCTAAAGCCCAGCCAGCCAACCAACCAGCTGTTCCTCCTATTGTATATTGTATTAATGGACCATCTTCCACTGGTTCCTGAAACGTGAATCGATTTCTTACCAGCTGGGCCAATCCTCTTCTTACTTTGTTTTCTCTGTCCCTCCTTGCTATTCTCTAGCTTTCTGGACTGAACAGGTGAGATGTGTTCTCTTTCGTATACTTTGTTTGAACAACTGCAACAGGTCAGGCGTATTTTCCTTATTAAAATTCTCAAATCCTAGCTCTTTGTCATCTACGATATTTCAAGCGTTGAAGAGATTAGTAGTGTCCAGAGTGCAGACGAGAACCTGTGACTCGCGTTCGTTTAAAGAGTGAAGCAACAGACGAGTTAAATGTAGTGGAAAGGAACTGAGGACTAGGTGGAGGGGACGTTTGGTTTGGGTTTGTCTGGTCATTCCGGCGAATGTATTTTGTCAGTGAGATGTTTATGGGGATGAGAGATCCCTGAGTGCAGGTGGCTGATGTGTGAGGCTGGTGGGAGCCCTATATTTTGATTGAACATTGGTGGGCGACTTATGAATTGACTTGGATGGGTGGAGGTTAGAGCTGTTGCATAGAATTGTACGTTGAGCATGTTGTGGTTGGACTGTCCTGGAATAATTTTTTCCTTTCGTCGTGATTATTTCCTTTACTCACATTTCTCTGCTCGAATCTCAACTATTTTCATCTAAATACCTGTCGTTCAGTGGATGCTAACCACGTTTGCTTTGAAACATTTATTCTTCAGTTTCCGTCTGATGTCTCTAATCCCTCAGTGATATTCCTACCCTCAGCTTCCAGTGGCCTACCGCCATTTCTCTGATCCTCCGGCATTTTTTATCGTAGCGCCTGAATGTTTCCCAGGTATTCCTCTTGCGCCTCAACGCGATCGTTAATCACTAGACTGCCTGCTACCCACTCCTCTCCTCCCTCGAAACTTGTCATTAACCGTTCATAAGTGACTCCACTACTCCTGTCTCCCACCGTTTAGAGTCCATTACCTGTCCACCAGTCTTCCCATCCTCTAATACTATTTTCTCGGTGTTCTGTGGCCCCAATGCTCTCTGCTTGACCTTCGGCACCTTTCTCCATCATTTTACAACATACCACCACTCCTCTTGTCTCATGGAGTTCGTCATACAACGTCTAATGGTTGCTCACCATTCGTATTGTCGTCGGGCACTTCCTTACAGGTCCAAAGTCTATCCATCAACTCTTACGTCCTCTAACTCTACCTTCAAAGCGCCCAAATGCGTCCCAGTGGTCAGTAACAGCCGTCTACTATTACCTCTCGTTTCCTCTTCCTCAGTTTCTATTGTGTGCTCCTCGCTACAGTTCTTGTATTCCGAATCTCGCCCCTTAACGTCCAGTGGCCGCCAACTATTCTCTTTTCCTCTGACAATCCACCTTTAGCGTCCAGTGGTTCCCATAGAACTTTACGCCTTTTACTTTACGTTACCATCCACTCACTCATCTAATCTCGTCCTTCAGCGTCCAACGGCAGCATATCTTGTGTCTTTTCCTCCAGAATTCGTCTTGCACTTTGTAATGATTGCCATTCATGTTTTTTTTTTTTCGCCCTTACTCTCGTCTGATTCACATGGTTCCATAACATTCAGTATCTGTCCTCCTCTCCTTTCATGCCATGACTCTTCTCACTCACCACCTGTTGTCATATTGTTATACTTCTCTCTACTGATTTACTCCCTCAACCTCCTTCCTTTCTCTTTGACATATTTCCCTTACTTCACTGTCTTTGCTTCCTCTCATTTCATTCTCCCATATCCGTAGCCTTTCCTTTCCAGTTCTCTCTCCTGTCCTCATACCCTCATCTTTCCGTCATACTCTGCTTCGCACTCCTTGTATCCTGTGAACGTGCCTAAGCCTCTGCCTGTCTTTGAAGCTTCTGTCTTCATTTCTTCGCCACAATTCCCTCCACACGTTTACTTCTGGCATGCTGTTCCCCTTCGTCTCACACATTCTTTTCGAAAGACTTTCATCCCTACCCTGTCATGAATTTTTCCCCCCACTTCTCTATCCGCTCTCCTTCCACATTTCTTGCCCTCAGTCCCATTTCCTCTACCATTTTCAAACTCTTGCCTTTGCTCTCTCATTCTTCTTCTGTTTTCTCTCCTTTTTCTTCCTCTTCCCCCGCCACTATCCCTCAGACCCCTTTTTCCATCCCTCTAATACTTTTCCTTCACTCTCCCTCTCCCACTCTTCCACATGTCCCTTATTCCTTCCCCTCTCAATACTTTTGTCCCCTCCTCCTCCTCCTCAACCCCGCACAGCCGCAGTTCAGTTCCTCTCGTCCTCTTTAACTCTCCCCTTTCCATACATCCCCACACTTGCCAGACCCCTGCTCTCTCTCCCTTCTCTCACCTGCTGTTTCCCTTCGTGCTCCATCTCGCCACCCCTCCCTTCCTGTCACGCCCCTGCCACTACTGACTGCCGTGCCTGCAACCGTATTACGTCATTACCTGCAAATATCCCACTGTATAACCAAAGTAGCTTTTTCTACCGAAATTTCACTCGAGAGTTGCTTTGGGCAAACGACTCTGAATAGAAAGCCCTCATTCAACTCCCGGACTTCATCCGTGGAAAGCGATTGTATTTTTGGTCATGAATGCAGAGGAACGCATTTGTTATAAGCTTAGTTCAAAACTTCGATGATGGCCGAGAGTTCAGGGCAAAGCATGTAAAGTAGGTAAACATTACACGTTAAATTGAAATGAATTTGTTATGGATTAGTCGGTTTCACAGCATGTGGTTAGGACTAATGACGAGCTTCGTGGATGGAACATCTGTAAGATGGGGGGGGGGGGTGTCAGTATAGCCCGCACGCACGCACGCACGCACGCACGCACGCACGCACGCACGCACGCAAGCACACACACACACACACACACACACACACACACACACACACCAATAGACATAAGAGTACTTACTTAATTACTTACGAGTACTTACGACGAGATTCTCTCAAATGGAAGCGCTACCACATAGCGCCCATCGGAGTTAAACACAAGGTTACGAAGAAAGTCTCGTGAGTAACGCGTTGTCAAGTGTTGTGAGTGAGGTGGAGAGATCGTGTATTTGTGGGCTGAATGCCGGCAGCCCCACGTATGAGTGAGATAGAAAGAAAACACCGAACCCCAGGCCTGCTGCTGAAAAGAGAGAGAGAGAGAGAGAGAGAGAGAGAGAGAGAGAGAGAGAGAGAGAGAGAGAGAGAGAGAGAGAGAGGAGTGTGTGTGTGTTGTTTCTGATAGATTTTGCTAAAAATCATCATAAGAACAGGCCTTTACCGATGTCTACCCGGTAGAGAAAATGTGTGTACTTTGATTCTCCACAGAGATCACCGAGCTTTTCTGAACTGCCGTATGTTGTAGGCTTCTGGGCTCTACAACCGGTGACACAGTCTAGGGTGGAGGTGCAGCTTTGAGACGGTCACGCGTTCGTCCTGGATGCATTTGTTCCAGAAATGAGAACCACACAGTTTGTGAGGACATAACATTCACCTTTTCTAGCCAGCACTCTCGCAGTGGGCTACAGATCCGAACGTAATCTGAGTGAATGCAGTTAATCAGATATTGCATCAAAGGGTTGCACTAAAACAATTTCCATTTTTCCCCTTTTGACGTAATTGCATAGGATTGTATTCGCATTGTTTGCATGTGTTTTCATGCTCTGATGATTACGTATACTTTTTTTACCATCTATTCATTCGTAATTCTCTGATGTCAAGGTTTCCTTTTTGTTTATTCAGCTCTTTACATGAGTACAGGAATTTTCTCTATGTTCGCGAATAACTTTTTGACCTCATGTTTTTTTCAGTGGGTGCTGTGCACAGCAGAGCCGTTGATGAGGTTGGTGGGATTCACTTTTCCTGTGCATGAAAGAGAAAGAATAGATAGCTTTTGTGGAATATAGGACTTGCATCTTTGATTTAGAGTGTCTCGGTATCTGTCACTCTTCCATCTTTCTTTGCTTTGGAAATTTTCATTTTACACACTAATATGCTCTACACACACACACACACACACACACACACACACACACACACACACACACACACACAGTAGAAACCAAATCATCGCTTGTTTTCATGGTGTGCTTGACTCTATAAAGGAAAACTCTGCGGTGATTTCACACGGAAATGAAAGGGGAGTGTAGGGTTCCGGAGGAGGGAAGATTTTTGTTGCCCTGTCCATGCTGCCACAGACATCAAAACAGGAGCGAGCAAACCACGACTGTTAGGAGAAACATTTAGCAGAAGAATGGGTTGCATGATTCCATCTCAGCCAAGCTAACGTTCGCTGTGCGTTCAGCACAGCAGGAGACGTCCTGACCAGCCGAGTATTACCAATCTGAGGGTGTCAATAATGAGGTTACTCAGAGAGGACCCCTGAGCTCTCTCCCAGAGTGCAAAAGTTGGAGTATCATGAGGGAGGGGAGAGAATGATAGAGGGTGAGCGTGCTCAGTTGTAAGGTAGAGAAACAACATTATCTCTGGAAGACCATAACGAAGTAGAAATAGCGGGAGGTTAGGACTTGAAAGAAAGAGTTTGACACTGATGGAGAGAGGTTGTCACGGTCGAGAACTCATGTTGAGTGCTTTATTATAATCAACACATAACTGTCTGTCCCATCACGTTAAGGAGTGGAAAGAAAAAGAGAAAAGCCTCAGATTCGCCGGGAACTTCTTAGGTACATGGAAATCCCTTTCATGGAGGATGTCAGCGTGCGATTGTGAAGAAAGCAGTGCTTCTTGGGAGGAAGTTGAATAGTCAAATGAGTACGTAGTTGGAGGATATCTTTTGCCAGTATGTAATGTTGTGCAGTTACCGACATTTAGATTCTTTTCCCACCTGTGTTCCCATTTCATTAGTCTTTCTATGTCAGTTTGAAGGTGGCAATAATAGCAGTGGTAATACCTGAAACAAAAGACAACGCTGACTAAAATGAAATACTAAATGTTGGAACTAGTCAAATGCATGTTTCATTATAAATGGATGCAACCACCTCGGAGCATTTCCTCTTGGTGTAATACAGAATTTCCATAAGAAGATGTATAACATTACCCGTAACAGACAGCACCATTAGTGAAGGCAGTCTCACCTGGCATCTTGACCAGACTTTTAATGAAAAGCAACCTCGAAATTCTTTCTTTGGTACCGGATATTAAGCTGTCCCATATAGCCTTCACAGTGAGGTTAAATGATGAACTTTTGTAAATATTCCACAGGGATGGCGTCTTTCCAACTTGATATTAGTTGCTACGTCTTTATATAATGCCATATTTTTTTTTCTAATTTAAAGTATATAATGTCCAGTAGACTTGTATATACCACTGTGTAACCGACAGCTAAACGTTATATTAGCAGGCTTGGTTCAGTCAGTAATTGTAATTGAAAATGAGTGTAATCAGTTCCATAATTTTTAACTCTTCAATTCTGATATAACCACAATTACATCGTGAAACTAGGGCATTATGAAGGGTTACTGACAAAAGGGAATTTTACGCAGGCCGCGCGCGTTTGGATCTCTGATCATGTTATCCTCCTTTGAAAAAGCTTAGACGCCTCTGTCCAAGGAAAATAAGCAAGAGGGAGTAAAGACTGGCATTTGCATCAGATTTTTAAATTTTTAATTCTCTGTAAACTGAGAATGAAAAAGGGAAATATATTACTCTTTTCGAGAACGAAGTAAGGACTCTTATCACTGTCTTGCAAGAATTTTCGTAAGAGATAAGAATTTAATTCTTTCTTCTTGTGAATAAACTGGTAAGAGGCGTTACCGAACTGAGCCCTAGAACTCTCGCACTCTGACGTCTCTACCAGGCTCATATATTACCTTCATATCAGAACTCTGAAAGTCCGAGTTGATACGTCGTGTGTCACCATGATGAACGAACTCTTCCAGGGATATAGAGGAAGCAGATGGTATGTGAGTTTTTCTTCTCGGGGCTGATGATGCTAACAGGAAGGCCAGGGACAAGAACTGATATATCTCGGATTGGATTTTTCATGCCATTCAGAGAGGAAAAAATAAATATGTTGGTAATGTCAGTAATGACACACACGTTCACTTCTATTAACGAATTATGGATGTTTTTCATTGGTGAGAAGTATCGAAGCTGTTGTTTTTGGTGAGAAAATTTTTCGTAGCTCTTTAAAAAAAAAAAAGGAAGATTACATTTATAACGATACGTTTCAAGCACTGCGAATAAGATAGAAGAAAAGATTACGCGAGAGATAGATGGATAGATAGATAGATAGATAGACAGATAGATAGATCGATAGACAGATAGATAGAGGGAGAGAGAGAGAGAGAGAGAGAGAGAGAGAGAGAGAGAGAGAGAGCGTGTGACAATAAGTTCGAAACTGTTCTACTTAATTAAACGTAGTCACAGCAACATGTGCTAATACGTCAACGCGTCATTTTTTTTTTTTCTGAACTTTCCAAAACTCTCTCATTATTTTCCCTGTTCACTCTTATGTGATCATTTGCATGCATATGAGTGCCACGTGCAGGGACAAGCAGATAGACAAACAGAAATGTTAAATAAAATGTAAGGAATTCCAATACCCTTCCTCTTTACGACGTCGATAAAGATTATTTACCAGTCTCAGATGGATTATTTGATCAGTGAGCCAGTTACTAGGCTGATGCATTTATGAGCGGAGTTTGATGAAATATTCTCTCTCTCTCTCTCTCTCTCTCTCTCTCTCTCTCTCTCTCTCTCTCTCTCTCTCTCTCTCTCTCTCTCTCTCTCTCTCTCTCTCTCTCTCTCTTTCTTTTCAAATACCCTATTTCATCCTCATAACAACACATCGCTTTCTGTATACCACATCTTTCCAATTTGCCTTATTCCGTGCACGCCTCACACCCTCCTGGTTTTTCTGGCGCCCAAGACTTAAAACGTCATTCACTCCATCTTTCCACCTCCTCCTTGTTTTCTCCCTTTTCCAAGCATGACCCAGATACTCATTTTATCGACTAAACCCTTGGAGTGGATGAACAGTTGGGTTGACTGTGGACCGACTGCCGTAACCAGGGTTCGAACCTATGCGTTTCCTACAGACCTTTTCGTGGACACTGACGCTGTATACTACATCGTCCCACTTCGCCCAACACTTTTCACGTTTTACCCACTGCTACATATTCAGGCCTCAAATACTCAGAGCGTCATTCACTCACTCGAGAAACACATTTCATTCAGAAACATCTCAATCTGGTTACTACAGAACACAGTGCATTAGACGAGTATAATAATATATCATCACAGTTAGTCAAACAATTAATATTCACGGTGGGAAGACACGCTAGACAGGAAATGCGTCCATGTTGAGGTGTTATTGTTAAGTGACTTCTTAAATCAGACCAGGTGGAGGCTAGGGATGTTGGCATAGCTAACTGGGAACGATGGATAGTAGGGAGGAAGTAGAGGTGTGTCCACTGCGGGTGTCCTCAAGCTGGCGTTCACATGTGGCTCTCGTGAGCCATGCAGGACATTTGAAAAAAAAAAAAAAAAGGAAAAAAAATCGTTTTTTTCTCTGTTTTATCTTGGCTTTTCGTTTGGCTGTCAACGTTTGGTTTGGTTTCGGGGATGAAAAAGTCTTGTGTCATGTATATTCATGGTTAACTTTTGCATTGCTTTTTATAACTGGCTTTGGTGGTGAAATGTTTTCGAATCAGGATGTTTTGACGTTCCCCTCCTCATCCTTTATTGATCCTCGTTGCAGATATGGTGTGAGGCGTCAGTTAAGGGTGAGGATAAGATCCCCTTCCTAGATGCAAGGCATCAAAGTTTGTAGCGGGTGTCTGAGCTCTTTCATGTTTCCCTCCTCGTACGCAAACACCTGAAGGGCTGCGATTATTGTGTTTATTCTTTTTCTTCACTTATATTCTTTCCGCCCGAAATGGTTATGATTGCGAATGGTTATCCTTAATTATATATATATATATATATATATATATATATATATATATATATATATATATATATATATATATGTGTGTGTGTGTGTGTGTGTGCTGTGTACTGTTGGTTTTTCCAAGTGTGTATCTTATATACATTTTGTTTGCGTTTTACATTTCATATCCAAGTTTTGTGACTTTTTTTTCCTTCTTTCTTTTTTGAGATTCCTGATGATACATTCCTCTGTGAAGGCGAAAGCTTGATTGAAATGAAATTGATAACTTTGGACAACTGGTGTTTGAGCAGCAACCTTTTGATACAAGAATATTGAGAAAATTTGAAAACATAAAAAGAAGATTGATTCCACCAAATATGCTGCAGTATTCAATTCGATGTTCATATATATATATGTATATATATATACATATATATATATATATATATATATATATATATATATATATATATATATATATATATATATATATATATATATATATATATATATGTGTGTGTGTGTGTGTGTGTGTGTGTGTGTGTGTGTTACCGGACTCCTACTGCACGAGATTGCGCCGAGCGTGAAAAGTCACCTTTGGTGAGGCTGCGTCACTGGGAGATGTATAAGAGCAAGCGGCAGAAGGTCAAGTGAAAGATGCAAGGGCAAATGAAAGTTGGGTTCAGCGAGTATCAGTAAACCTTCAGGAGAATAAGATGTTATAGGAGGTTAATGAGGTGCGAACACCAGGAGAATAAATAGAAACATTAGTGAAGATGGCAGAAGGGGAAGTGATAACTGTTATTGATGGAGGAGGAAAAGGATTGAATATTATGAAGGACTGTTGAATTTGTTTGACGATAAGGTGTCAGATGTAAGTTGCTTGGGTCGGGATGGTATACGATGTGAGAGAGTTATGGGCATTGGTTTTGTGAGGAGAGAAGAGGTGATGAAAATCTTAGGCAAGATGATATTTGCAAGGCAGCTGGAATGGATGGTATGGCAGTTGAATTTATTAAGAAAGGGGGATAACTGTGTTGTTGATCGGTTGATAAAGATTTCAAATGTGTGTATAGATCGTGATGAGGTGTCTGCGGATTGCATATATAGTGCCACTGTCTAAAGGCAAGTGGAATAAAGGTGAGTGTTCAACCTATAGTTTTATAAGTCTGCTGAGTTGCATGGGAGAGTATTGACTGACAGGGTGAAGACATGTACAAAGCATCAGGTTGGGGAAGAGCAGTGTGGTCTCTGAAGTGGTGGAGGATGTGTGAATCAGGTGTTTGCTTCAAAGAATGTGTGTGAAAAGCACTTAGAAATACAGAAGGATTTCTTTGTGGCATTTATGTATCTGGAGAAGGCATATGATACGATTGATAAAGATGCCTTCTGGAAGGTCTGAGATTTTACGGTGCGAGAAGGAAAGCTGTTAAAAGCAGTGAGAAGCTATTATCATGGGTGTGAGTCATGTGAACGAGTATGAAGACAGGAGAGTGAATAGTTCCAAGTGAAGGTTGGACCTCATTAGGGATTTGTGATGTCACCCTGGCTGTGTAATATGTTTAATGGTTGGGTAATGAATGAAGTAAATTCGAGAGCCTTGTGGAGAGGGACGAGTATGCAGTCTATAGAGAAGAAAGAGTCTGAGAAGCGAGTCAGTTGTTGTTTGCTGATGATACAGATCTGATGGCTGATCCGAGTGTGAAAATGAAGTAGTTGATGACTGAGTTTGGAAGAGTGAGTGAAATGAGGAAGTTTTGAGTAACTTTGAATAAAACAAGGTTATTAGATTTCTTAGGGTTGATGGACAGGTTAGCTGAGGTGTGAGTTTGAATGGAGAAAACTTGGAAGATCTGAAGTGGTTTAAACACCTGAGAGTGGGCATGACAGCGAAATGGAGCCTTGGAAGCAGAATCGAGTTATAGGGTGTTTGAGGGGCAGAAGGATCTGGAAGTGCTGATAAACGTGTGAAAAGAAAGGTCGTTATCTAGTAGGGTAAAAAATGGTATATTTGAGGGAAAGTTAATCCCAACAACATCATATGAATACCAGGTATGAGATATAGGTAAGGCTGTGTGGAGGTGGCTGGATGTGTTGGAGATGAAATGTTTGTTTGTGGTGTTAGGTAGTTTAGTTGATGAAGTGAAAAAAAAATGGTAAGAGATAAATGTGCCGATAAAAAGAGTGTGGTTGAGAGAGCTGAAGAGGGTGTACTGAAAGGGTTGGGAAACATGGAGGGAATGAATGAGGAAAGGTTGACAAAGAGGAGGGAACGAGGAAAACGGAGACCAAGTTGGTGATGGAGTAAAAAAAAGATTTTAAGCGGTCGGGAACCGAACCTGTAGGATACTCAAAGGTGAAATTTTATATGCCATCTCTGGGCCTAGTTGACATACTTTTTATCTTGGACAAAATTCCTCATCAAGGCGTGGTCTTAATTGAAAAGGGGAAAGCTCTTACGAATTTTGAAGGAGGAGAAAAACTTCTCACTCTAGATATGCCGGTTCATAGTAATCTTTTGAATTCGTCTTTCAGAAGAAAATTTATTCTCTCGTATTATGTTTTAATTTCGTTTCGTTGGTTTGTTAAAACTAGTCAATAGTATGGGCCATGTTATGCGACACTAGATACCATTAAAAATACACATTATATTTTTTTCATTTGATACGACTCGTTATTTTTTGTATAAGTAAGCTAGTTTTTTTTTTTTTTATCGTACTGCACATTTCAATACCAGTGTCATGAACATTTATTTTATATGATCTTTCATGTGGAACTTTATCAAAGGCCTTTTTGAAGTCGGAAAATGTTGTATCACAATTATTATTTTTTTCCTTTTTTTGACATCCTCGTTATATATTTCACTGAAAATTTGTAATAATTATGCAAAAAAACAGGATGTTTTATCATCAAACACATGTTGATTATCTGTAATAATCTCTTCTGAGAGATTTCATTTTTTCGCTTTCCCCTAAAACTGCATGGCATTTTCTTACCCCGAATAGTGAGGTACGGCTGGATGGATGATGATCCCTTACACGTTCTTCATAATTCTTTATATATATGTATTTGAGTAATATATTCCAACTTCATCGCCTAAGCTTAGCGCTGTCTCAATCTGAGCAGCGGGAAAAAATAAAACTACTTTCAATCCTCACTTCTTTTTTTTTCAGAGCCAGAGATGACACGCCATCTTGGATCAATGAGTTATGTTGGATTAACATTGTGAAGGTTATATGTGAATTGGACCTCGTGGGTTTCGGTGAATATCAGTTTATCTTCCTCTGCGCCTCAGTAATTTTTACGCAGTTCTGAGCTGTTCTTCAATGTAAACTTGGGAGCTGTGGATTGTCTTCAGTGCTGATGTACCTAACGTTTGGTGACGTAAACGAAGGCGTCGTTTTCCTTCATAATGTCGCACTGGGTCAGTTGACGTGTGTTTCACTTATTACGTATTTAGAAATGCTTTGTCTTTTTCCAGATTATATTTCCCTGTACATATCCGTGAACTGATTCATATGGTAGACGCACCGATGGTTGAAATATTATTTTGCGTACACACATTTTCACATTTTTTTACATTATGATTACGTTTATCAACTGTTTCTATAAAAGTAAGGTTTTTTACGGTTATCATGAGTCATACAAACACCAATTCTAAACGCACGAACAGATCAATGTCAACTGCACGAAGTCCACCAGGGGATGCACGAAGTCCACCAGGGGATGCGGGAGTATAGGAGAAGTGTTGGGAAGAAATAGTCCAACGAGTCAGTCTTACATAATCCCAAACCGCGAGGTTCCTTCGCCCGGGCTGAGCCAACACCTCGGCAACCTTCCCTTTGTCTCACCGTGACTCAGAGATGGCGCAAAGGAATGTAAACAGCGTCGAAAAATAACATAGTCGGCAAAATAACGTTTTACCCAGTAGAGTCGACCAG
This sequence comes from Panulirus ornatus, assembly GCF_036320965.1. NCBI lineage: Eukaryota > Metazoa > Arthropoda > Malacostraca > Decapoda > Palinuridae > Panulirus > Panulirus ornatus. The sequence goes on along the minus strand of NC_092231.1, from coordinate 18,913,501 downwards.
CAGGCAAGACTAGAAGGCATAATAACCATATTGTATTGAATATATCTGCATTACTTTTGACGATGGGGGTAATCCTTCTTTTTCTAGTAAGTTCTTCTTGTTCATTGTATCAAGTCTTATTTTTTTGCTTCGAGATGATTCCTCTTTCTGCTCGTCTTGAAACTAGTACTTAGTTTCAACAGTTTAGGTTCAGCTATGTCCGCTTGTAAAGTCTATTGAATGGCTTTTTCATTTCATTCATGAAATTATCGGGTGTTCTTACCTCAATCACTTTTGTTTTCGTGGTTTACGATTTGCGTTATTCCAATTGTATGATATACTTCAAGTCTGACAATATATATATATATTGATCATCATTTCCCAGAACCTCAAAAACCTCGAGAATATTATATCAGATATTTGTTGGCAGTTAAGGCTGGTTTAGGAATGTCCTTACGACTCGAGATAACATCTGCAGTTTCATGATAGAAGCCATCTCAGCTGAGGTAACTAATCTACTTCCCTTCCAATCTCCTTCTCAGCTATTTTTCATTAGATGGATAGACCTTTATCTAAATCGATACCAATACCATGTATCTGCTCTCATTTATTTTCACATCCTCTTTAGCTGTCCTACACATACTCTTCATACCGGCCCACCGTTTTCTTAATATACATACACTTCATACCGAGCCACCGTTTTCTTACTACACTTACACTTCATACCGACCCACCGTCGTCTTACTACACATACACTTCATACCGACCCAACGTTTTCTTACTACACATACACTTCATACCGACCCACCGTTTTCTTACTACACATACACTTCATACCGACCCAACGTTTTCTTACTACACATACACTTCATACCAACCCACCGTTTTCTTACCCTGTGAGTCCTCATTTGATCGACTTTCCTGTGAGGTATTTCAAATACATCCACACTCATCCACACTTCATCATCTATAACCCACGCAGTGCATCCGTACAACTCCAGTGGGACTCCTGCACCATTAAGCGTACCCATCTTTACCCTCGCACTTCAGCCGGAGTTGGAAAAGTTTATTGTAACTTTACAATGCGCTACATGTTCCATGGAAGAAATCCACCTCTTCGGGTGCATACAGTTCTCAAAGAGTTTCAACACCCATTTCAAGCACACGTACTGGAAGACCCTCTTACCGATGTGTCTAGGCAGACAGAGGGTCTAGGTGTGTATGCGCGCTGAAATTTTGCAAATTGTACTCACTGGATAAGGTGGATTTCTTAGGTGGAACACGTAATGTATTGTAAAGTTACGATAAACCATTAGAACTCCTCCTGAAGTGCATTTATCCTTACATGGAAATATGTAAGTCAACATCACGGACTAGTATGATCGTCACATGCATACATACATATATTCATGTAAGCATTGGGTATTGTTCCGTGCGTTTTACACGTCCCTAGTTGATGAGAACTCGGAAGAGCACGGTCGTAGAAATCCTCCATAACCTAAGGAATCCTAACCTAAGCTAAGGCTAACGTAAACAAAAGTTGTTCACGGAAGAAGTCTTGATCGCACTTCACAGAATCAAGTTTCACTTTGTTCCTTAACCTCCTCATCCATTTATACATCTAAATTTCACGTTGATTTACTTTAATTTTTAGTTTGTGACTATCTCTTTTATAGATATCATTATCTCTTTCTTCTACAAGTTATATTTGTTTCCACAAGATCCGACACAAGGCTATCTCGTGATCCAGACGTCATGAACATATTTAGTGAGAAATTTTAACTGCGCGTTTGAGAAACGGTAATTCGTGCCTTTTAGAAATTACGGGAGATTCTCTGCCATTACTAACATTTATAGGGGATATCATCTGCATGCTACGGACATTAAAGTGTGAGGTAATGTGATTATTCTCCACTTTGTAGCGGTTACGGGTGAGGTAAGGCAACAGTTATCTGGCGTAAACATTGTTAATCTGAAGTAATTGTATTACAACCATGGCATCACAAATGTTTGCATGGCGGGACACCAGAGTGGGCACTCTTCCTCTAGTTCAACAATGAATAAGTGACAAACTTAGAGAGAGAGAGAGAGAGAGAGAGAGAGAGAGAGAGAGAGAGAGAGAGAGAGAGAGAGAGAGAGAGAGAGAGACTAAAAGAATCTGTAGAATGTAAAATAAAAGGAAAACAATACTAACTACGTGAAAGGTGTGAGATGAAAATACAATTTTAGATTCTGAAAAGGACTTACGTCTGGTGAAGATATCAGACCTGATGTTTTATGCTGCGTGACAGATTATGTTTTAGATAACAAACATGAATTGCTGGGACATTAACGTCCATTAATAGACTATATTTGTAACAATAACATCTGAAGTTGTGAAGGCGTAGTATCAACAGCATTATACGTCAGAATGATTAAAACCTTTGGTGTAGCAGTTAGCGTTGCTGGCTGTGACGATGTCATGGCCCGTCTAGGGTCGAGCCCGCCTAGGTTCGAATCCTGGTCGTGGCACTCTGTCCGCAGTCAACCCAGCTGTTCATCCTTCCCTATGGGCTTGGTCGGTAAATTGAGTACCAAGCTTAAGCGAAGTTATATATGCTATATATGTAGCGTTCATAAGATGGGTTAGAATAGAGCATTCAGTTGCCTGCGCCGTCTCATTTAACATACAAAAGACTGTATATTTAAGAGAAATACTTATACCAGAGAAGCTTAACTCAGAAAATTTTTTCCTGTAGGTTCACACGCTCATCCTTCTGTCCAAGAGTCATGAAGTATACACCGAGTATTATCATGGTTTACATGAACAGGAGCTCAGTGCACAGGGAGAAGAGCCATCAGCTCTGCACTTCGTTTCCCAGCTAACATTAGCTTGAGGGAGGAGTACGGACGTAGGTACGGACGAATGCCACACGGAAACAATATCCAACGCAACACACTTGCACAGTGTTGACACTCATCCAAAAGCGTCGCTCCATTCAAACTTTCTTTAGTATTCCCTCAGTTGGAAACTCTTCATCTTGTTAGCTCTTGTGTCCGTAACTTTCCTTAGGATGACACCCTCTCTTTCTCTTTCCCCACACCATCCTCTCTCTCTCTCTCTCTCTCTCTCTCTCTCTCTCTCTCTCTCTCTCTCTCTCTCTCTCTCTCTCTATCTATCTATCTATCTATCTATCTATCTATTTATCATTTTTCTTTCTTTTGCTCGTCGAAAAAAAAAAGCATTGTTCCCTAGAATGTTTTCCAGTCTTGTTTCAAACCAGGGAATCTACCCTGTCATTTTTGTTTTTTATCCCTGGTTGCCGAGCATGCAGCTCTTCTACGCTCTTTCGTGTATTTTCTTATAATATGTGATACATTTGCGACTTATCACCATTTACACGTAAATCCTATTTTTTTTTCTTTTTTTTTTTAGCTCCCAGAACACCTCGTCCAAGACTGAGGTACCCGCTGCGTAAAATATCTTCACATTTGCTGCGGTTACTACATAATTACCCTCATGAGCAGCTCTTCGAACCCTAATTGCAGCCGACGATATTTTTTTGCGCACTAAATAAAGCCGTACAGTACAGGGACCCGCTGTGCACTGGTAGGACCTGTTCAAAATGAAAATGAACACTGGGTTACCCACGGGTCGTTTTCTCTTTGCATTATCATGTCTCTTTTTCGTTGGGCTGAGAACATGTTTTTTTGATCAGTCTCCCCATATTATTTTTTCTTTTCCATTTTCTTTGTTGTTTTAATTTTTTATAACTTTCAGCACCTTAAGCCGGCCTCTTTGAACGACTTTTAGACTCAAGGTCAGGTCGAGTCAATGGTGTTGAGGATGTGGCGAAGGTTTTTTTGTCGTGTATGAAATATATTTGGGTTTAGGTAGGGTTCAGCGTTGTTGTGTTCGTCAAGCTTTGAGTTAAAAGATGAGTTTGGTGGCGTCTTCTCCATCGTGGTGAACATGACAGTGTGATGATGTGGTGGGAGACACGCTACATTCGCTCGCGAATATTGGTGACTCTTAGTGATATTGTTATGTTTTGATGTGACGTGTCAAATTCATCTTTTCCACGTCTTGAATATATTTTTTCAGCATTCCAGTTGCTTCAGTAGTCGGTTCTTTGGACTTGAAACCCATCAACAGCTGGAAATGATAAAGAAAGAAATATATCAAGAAGATGCATTTAGAAATAAATGATTGACTCTTCACCGACTCTTACAAAGATTTGTCTTTTCAAATGAAAAATGAGCCGTTGAAAATATTTGCTACGAATTGGTAACAGTGATTCCGGAGCGAACGAAATATACTGTAGCTGGGAGATCATGTAGGTATAGTACCTATACTGTCAAGCACATTATTGGCAGGAGCTCAGAATGATTATTTCCATAATGATTTCCTATCAACATCATAGGGATATGTATATATGTATGAGGATAGGGGAGAAAGTGATTGCGTCCAGTGACTGGCAAAAACGGGGGGAAACTTGGTTTTAAGAATTAAGGGACTTTAAGAAGGGCTTACTGGTGCACTCTTGCTGGTGTGGTGATCAAGCGAAAGCTAGAAAAAGTAGCAAGATAGGAAAAGGTAGCACATCCTTGACCTCAACCTTCACTCTCTACTTGTCATGTTATCAAAACTAGAAGAGTAACAGTCAGTATGAAATGCAGATGTGTCATTTTCATATGATTATTTTGAAAAGTCTTACCCACTGACAGTGTTAAGGTGTATGGGTTCCCTTTGTAAACGCCCAACATGTGCAATTATCAGTTCATCTTTAAGAGGTGATTGTCTTTGTTGAATAGCAGTGAATATAAATCTTTCTTCTCTTTGTTGAACAGCAATGGATATGTATCTTTCTTATCTCTGTTGAACAGTAGTGGACATATATCTTTCTCATATCATCCACGAATGATCACATATCTAGGAGTGGAAGTGTAGAAACGGGGAGGGCATTTCTTCCTACATTCTTTCTGGACGGTGCGACTATCACCCCTCATCCTCTTGCCTCGCCAAACTTGCCAGCTTTAATCCTTTTCTTTCCAGTGTTGATTTTTTCTTTTACAGATATTATTTTGACATCTGCTGTCGACAACGGTCTGCCTGCGTGCCTCTTCCTCAGGCTCGGTCGTACAGCACCCAAGTGGGGGGTCACTCCACTCAGCCATTATCGAGAGTACTGGTCGACTTATTGTCTGCCTTTTGCTCCCTTCTCTTTTTGCCAATTCCTGCAATCTGTCTTCCTGTAAGACGCAGCTCTATCCTTTCTCGGAAAAGTGGCTATTTTTTTCCCCCATCAAGCCCGAACTTACTGTGGGCACCTGTTTTCAATGTCGGTCCGTTCTTTGTGAAGAGAAAAGTATTCCTAAAGTAGACTTCGAGCGAACTCGTAAGAAATTGTTTTATTCTTCTTTCACGACTGACGAAGGTCATCTGTCTGAATGTCTTTCTGAAACTGCCAGCAGTTTATATGGCTTCTAGTCATTATTCTTGATGATGTGCATTGTGCAATATACACTAGAATTTTTCTAAAGTTTGATTAAATAGTTTTGAGCACAATGGTAACGATGAATCGTTCCAGTAAATCATCACAATTCATTCTCATATATATATATATATATATATATATATATATATATATATATATATATATATATATATATATATATATATATATATATATATATATATGTTTGTGTGTGTGTGTGTGTGTGTGTGTGTGTGTGCGTGTGTGTGTGTGTGTGTGTGTGTGTGTAAAGAGTATAGTAATAATTTTCGCCGTTAAGTAACCTCTCACACATCACGTCTATCAAAATGAAAAATAAAATCGTTTTGAGTTAACAGATTCTCCTCTAAGTGGACAGCCAACCTGCTTTCAACTTCCACTGTATATCCTTTTCTCATCTTTTATAGCCTCTCGTTCATCTTTTTCCCCTTACTCTCCAGTTCTAACTTCTATTGTAAACAACAATATCTTGAGACTTAGAAAATGGATCAGCATTTGACAAATGGCCCGGCGGGGCTTGGCCATTACGATCCCAACACACAACACTGAACCTTGATACAGTTTTTGTATCTTGAATCTTTTGACGTATGATGTGGATTATGAATTATTGACCTTTGCATGTATATATATATATATATATATATATATATATATATATATATATATATATATATATATATCAAGTTAAACATACAATCATATGACCCTTGAGTCAGGAAGGTTGCGTGAGGTGATATCAATTAAGATAATGGCGATAACTGTTACTATACCCTTTATTTTTACGAAACAGTGCGGTGCTTTTAATTCCATTTATTACACTGTTTTACATAGTGTGATGTAGATAATCAGACGTGGACACTGGAGCTCTTAAACGGAGATCTAAAACATTTCTTCTCTTTTTCCTAACTTCTCCAGCACCTCCAGAAACACACTTTTCACCTCCAAGGATTCCCAAACTGTTTCTCTAATCCCACTAGGACTTATGCCTTGACTGATACCATAAACTCCGAAAAATATATGAATCTACGGTTAAGCTCAACGCTTTGTAACTTTCGTCCTTTATTTTTTATCATAAACGATTTTAAATCAACGCATTACCAGGAAAACCCACTAAGTAAACCTCTTCCAGGCTGGTGAAATATTGGAGCTCGTCTCTCCATCCAGTAATTAAAACGATATTTATTGCTCTATCTCCAGTCGTCTCGACTTTTAAAGATACATTATCATCATTACTGAAATTAGAAAGGGAATATGTATATGAACGCTATGCATCTCCATATGTAAAGCATATATGGTCATGATTAGGGCATTCAGTTAATCGTGTCGCTACAACTACCATACATATATATATACTCATTATAGTTATGTTTACCACAATAACTCTTAAGAAGGCCTTGGTGTTAACCAGGATGTCTTTCTAGAAGTTCCTGCTGCCCAAGGCTACGCTGCTTCCAGTTGCAGGGAACTGTGAACTCTTTCGGTGGGAAAAGTTTTTTGACGAGACTGTTCTCTCAAAAGTGACTCTTCATTCGCTCTGTAACCTCGAGCAGGCGGAGTCTCATACCACTGTATATATATATATATATATATATATATATATATATATATATATAGACTAACCCAAGTACGTAATTCATCAAGCAGCCTCAAGGAGAGTATGAACAGCTCAGTGAACTGTAGGCAGACTGGCGTGGCCAGGATTCGAACCTATAGGGGCTCGACCCAGGGTAGCCCGTCATTGCGTCACGGTTAGTAACCCACCTCGATACCCTGGAGGGTTGTATCTATACGTAGCGGCTCATTCTTGACGTCATAAAAGAGCGACTCACTTTATCATAGCGACAGCCTTGAATATATCATCTGATAATGTATGGATATATGCATTTTTAGATGTTGATAACAGAGACTTTTCTCTTGATTTTCCTCGCCAGCAAAGATATCATCATGGACAATTAGCTTTTCTTGTTATTCCTGTTCGATAGTGATTAATCAGAAGGCCTGAAATTTCTCAGAAGGATTGTGTGAGGAACTTTCTTTTCTCTCTGTCCCTTCGTACATGGTACATGGTGGAAAAAAAGATAGGTGGATAAAATTCTATTCATTTGCTCTCCATGAAATAAGAGACCTCATTCTATCATCTTTCAGAAATGATAAAAAAGAAGACAGAATGGAAAGTATTTGTTGAATGATTAGGGAAGGATGAACATAAGAACATCATACGCGCATGCATAGATATACGTTTATATATATATGCTCCCACACGCGTTTGTTAAGAAAGCATGACACGCAGACATCATAAGCCAGGGTAATGCTCTTAGTCAAGATAATCCTGGTAATGTGGTGTGAGGGATGTCCATCAGTCGCTTCGATAAAATTCTGTGCAAAGTGTTGAGGCAATATGGTGAACAGGCAGGGATGGAACTCTAGTAATGACTATATGCAGTTATGTCTCTTCACATGTGTCTAGGATTTTGTATAACACCACACACATTACATGGGGTCTACATAGTCGACTGCTTGTGTGTGTTTAGGCAGTGATTAATGCGCCACGATGAGACGTGCTGATTCATTCTCATGCCTGTGTGTCTATTTAGATCCAGGTGGCTGTTGTTCTCTCTCCAGTTATTATTATTATTATTATTATATATATATATATATATATATATATATATATATATATATATATATATATATATATATATATATATATATATATCTTTCATACTATTCGCCATTTCCAGCGTTAGCAAGGTAGCGTTAAGAACAGAGGACTGGACCTTTGAGGGAATATCCTCACCTGGCCCCCTTCTCTGCTCCCTCTTTTGGAAAATTAAAAAAAAAACTAAGAGGGGAGGATTTCCCGCCCCCCGCTCCCTTCCCTTTTAGTCGCCTTCTACGACACGCAGGGAATACGTGGGAAGTATTCTTTCTCCCCTATCCCCAGGGAAAATATGTATATATATATATATATATATATATATATATATATATATATATATATATATATAAATGCCGACTTAGATTGACTCCGTCGTGCTATTTTTGCCATTTAAATCTTATGCTGCTCTCTCTGTAACTGTACAACTTACAAAGGATTATTTATAATCTACAGGAAAGGGATTTATGTTGTTCTAACTTGACGTAAGTCTACAACATTTCTGCCAGTGATACCTGAGGGAGCACGACCGACTGAAAATGTTCTACGCTTCGTAGCTGAATTCATTCTAATTTCCTACAGGATTTTACATTATATCGGGAGTCAATATAGTTTTGATCCATAAGTGATTTGCATCTGTTTCCTTTAGTCCCTGGAAATATAGTTTGTCTATCAGGTTTATATTTACGTTGACACTGAGACAGCTGTGTGCATTAGCGTCACTCACCATACACAGGATGTTTAGATCACAAGTGGAAGAGTTTTGATCCTGTAGAACCATTAGAAGTGGGTGAACCTTTTAGGTTATTTGTCTAATTTTACGAATATTTGCCTTCCGTTCACCTACGCTGTATTTCACGGCTTTTATCTCTGGCATAGTATGTTTAGCTTGGCTCACATTATACAGGCACAAGTTTATCCAGTCTGTTTTCTTCTTGCTTCGAGCCCCCGAGTGGGTGATGTGACAATGGCAGTTGAAGGTATTATTAGAGGGTATGAGATACTCCGTGGTGTAAATGCGTGGGGAAACAGCTTGTGTCACTCTTTGTGGAAAGGGGTACAAGATTGGGAATACCTGGTTTATAAAGGAGGACATATATAGATAGTAGTGGGTGGATAGAGTATATGGTAAGAGGGTATTATGGATTATGTTTTAACTGACATGACTGAAAAAAAAAGAAAAAAAAAATGAATGTAGATGTGCAAAGGTGGGCAGCTAGCGCATAGTCAGACAACTATTTTGTGGTTGTGATGGTGAGGTTTTTATAGTGTAACTTATTAAGTTTTTATCATCTCTTCTCCAGCGTTTTTTCACTTTCCATTTTTTACTTGTTCATTACGTGAAATTTTTTTTTCTTTGCCTCAGTGATACGTACACTAGTGTAAGAAACTCCTCTGTACATTTTTTGTCATTTTAGTCTCTAATATTAGAACGAGCGGGAATGTATTCTGCGTTTCAGGACGATTCTTTTGCGTGATCCTGGCAATACTAGAAGAAAATTGGGAGAAAAGGAAAAAAAAAATCCCATTTCTTTCATGCAATATTCCGGGAGGTAAATTCTGTTTCTCTGGTAGGCATGAGTGCTGTGGGTGTCATTTACATGCATGGGAATCACACAATTGTGCACAAAATTGCATGTTTGTCTAACTAGATTTGTCTTGGGGAGGTGGAATCTACGCGGGGAGTAGTACAGATTCATCACCTGTTGAGCCAGTGAACACAGCACTATTGTCTGAGCTGGAAAGCCATTGATATCAACACTGTAGTCTGACCTGGTGAGATAATGATATTAAAGACACTGTAGTCTGACCTGGTAAACCATTGATATCATCATTGTAGTCTGACCTGGTACACCACTCATGTCAACACTGTGACCTGATGAGACATTGATATGAACACTGTAGTCTGACCTGATGAGCCATTAGTATCAGCATTTTAGTCTGACTTGGTGAGTCATTGATATCAACACTTAAGTCTCTGACCCGGTGAACCATTGATAACAACACTATAATTTGACCCGGAGAGCCGTTGATATCATCAATCTATAATCTGATCTGATGACCTTTTCATATCAGCCCTGTACTCTGTCTGACCTGTTAAGCCATTGATATCAACACGTACCCTGACCTGGTGAGTCACTGATACCAACACTTTAAGTCCGACACGGTGAACCCCTTGAAGCAGTCAGCTGCCAAATAGCAGTAAGCTATCGATAAGTAATTGGCGAAATAACTATTATTAAATCAGGATGAATTTTAATGGCAGTTAATACAGAGTAACGTCGAACCGAATCAATTTCAATCGAACTCGATCCTCTATGTCCTCGGATAGCTTTCGGCGCCTTTTTGACAGGTATTTGGTGCTCTACGATGCTGCTCGGTAGCAATCAATATTGTTCGGTATTAAGTCCTGCCGAATGGCAACATCATTTATCACGTATAGACATAACTCATAAATCCTTATTATTGTATCTACTAGTTCGTGTTTACTATTGCTAGTCGTTCGTTTCATCGTAGAATAGGCACATCGTATGATCGAGGTGTAGGGAGCACTTTTACGAAACATGTCTCATATGATAACAGGTATATGAACCGTATATAAAGGCGCGACAGTATCTCCCGACGCTTATTAGAAGAGGCTGAGCATCAGATCTCCAAACAAAAATATAAGCGGGATAATATGCTAACCTTTCCTATAGTTTCCAACATTACTTATCAAGGGTTTTCTCCAGAGGTAACAAAGCCTTCCCGCACGTTCAATCTTCGTTTAGTTAACCGGAACTCAATGATATTAGGGTAATGAAGTACGTAATTGATGATAAAGTGATAAATGAAGACACATGAATCAACTGGTCACGGCAGTTTTTCACGCAAGACGTTATTCAGAGACTCAGCCTCTGTCACTGAGTCACTGGTTGCTTTATTTGTCCAAAAAAAAAGTAAACTCGCGATTCACCAGCCGTGTCTATCCTGGAATGAGACCATCAGCGTTATTGTCAACAGAAAATGGTCTTCAGGGACCTTCTTGTAATAAGTAAGGAGTCAGTTTCACATCTAAGAATTTTTTTTTATTTTTGAAAGTCTTGGTTTTTCAAATGAATAATTTTCATATCTGATGATGCACCTGTGCGAGTTCCATCACCTCAAGTGCACCTGCATCGTCTTTACGTCATGAACGACCGTCACAGCCCAGACAGCGGTACATATTATGAGACAAGACTGGAGGTCATTCTTATTAGCAAATGAGGTCACATGCTACAGCATCCTGGCAGGTTGGTGCTTTCTGTTAAAGAACACTTGGTAACTGGAACTCATTACGAAGAGTCACCGCTGCTCCTGAAGTTTGATTAACTTTCACACGAGTTCGATACTCTGCTACAATATAGTGAAACAGTACAGGGCGTCCAGAGTATATAGAGTGACGCGAAACCTTAGTCTATAGACAGTGTGTTAGATAGACAACAGAAACTGTGTGAAATAGAAATGTGTGAACTACACAGATATTAATTCCCTGCATGTAGCTGACAGGTCTGTGGTTCAGAGGCGGTTACAAAAAATAGTGATATCATTAAGAGAGAGATAAATAGGATTTGTGCGATTGGATGGTATGTAGAATATGTGCGGTGAAACAGGTACGCGAGAAAATTTTTTTAGAAGAAAAATCAAGTGACTACATAAGATTGTGGTCATGAATTATGTATTGGATAACCTTGACATGTAATGAATGTGGGATGTGTTAAAGTACATGTGTTGGCGAGAGGGTGATGAACACGTGTCCATCGAGAGAACAGGACTAGTGGAAGACTCATGCTGTGGATGGGGGTTGAGGATGTTCCCAGGCGAGGATGTGTGTACCCAAGGCTCCGCGATATCTGTATAGATGAAATCTTAAGTAAGGATGTCCGCGATGGTCTATCAAAGGGTAGTATTAGAGGAAAAAAAAGAAAGGTAAAGGATATTGTTGTCTGTAGAGTGTAGTGTTTTGCAGGATCATGCAACAGACGAACAGTAGAGCTGCATGATGTTACTGAAGAGCGTATAAGAATAGGAAGTTAAAGCCAACGTAAAGAAAAAAAAAATATTTGAAGAAAAGGAATTCTGTGTAAACGGCATTGACCTATAATGAATGTGTCGGAAAATTTAGTGGATAGTGGGAAATGTTAGAATGATAATTCATCACAGTCTTATGAACTGCAAAAGCAAAATGAAAAGGAGAGTATAAGCGGTGAGTTATGGATTCTCAAGACAAATAGTTTTTAGTATAAGCAGAGTGAGGAATGAGTATGTAAGAGGAGGATGTGGAGAGTGAGTATGTGAGAGGAGGATGTGGAGGGAAGATAGATGAAATGAGGGAAAGTTGAGGAAATGATTCAGGATGGAGATCAAGAATACGAAAGACATAATCTTAAATGAATCTTAAATGGTTGATAATAAACTGTGCCGGAAGAAAGGCAGCAAAAAGAGCAAAGTGAAAAGAGAGTGAGAGAAAATGTATAAGAGGGGAGGAGTGTTATCCAAAGGCGTGTCTAGAATCGTGTAAAGCCGCGAGTGTTAGAGGAGAAGTCCGTAGAATTCGTCCTGCTACATAATGGAGGACGGAGTGTTGGATGTCATTAGGAGACTATTAGAAACGCCTCAGAAAGCACAGCTACCTGCGGGTACAGACAAATCCAGCATTGACCTCCACGAAGATCTGATGCATAGGCAGGAAGGTATATGATATGCTGGTAACATAGGAAACCATGAAAATCAAAAAGGTAACAAATGTATGTGTTTAGCCTTCCATAGAATGGTAGGAAACTATCAGTTCTCTACAGGGGAAACTTACATTATACAAGTTCTGTAGTCTCGCTGTGAGGCAGCGGCACCAATATGTAGCGAACGAAATTATATGTTCCCTTCTCCCCCTTTTTCCCTCCCACTTTGCTGTCTGTGGATGGTTCCATTTATAGGGAGTGTGGTTTCATTTTCCAGCAGTAGTCTAAATCATAGAGAGTGTAAGTAGGTGCAGTCAGAAAGGTGGAGGATATGCACATGCATGTCTTGTTTAAAGAGAGATTTCGTTGCTTCGAGAAGAATTATGAAGGAAGTGCAGATATTCCGTTCCTTCTTGCCGTAAGGGTACGTTCATATGGTGTGCATAAGGATGTGTCCAACAATACACGAAAAAAGAAAAAACCTCCACACTCCAATTACACAAAAATGGAAGATCAAGAAAAGCTGTTGCGAAAACCAACCCTTTCCTTCGAGGTCCAAAAAACTATATGCATAACAGCATACAATTTACATATGAAATTTCTGCATAATTTTGGTTCCCCTGTGACTTTTTTTTTCTCCGTCGTCCTCAAGCTACGCTGCTTCCTCCACCAGCGAAAGAATACCTGCAAGACTGTCTCTAATACAAAGGTCAGAGACGCCATGAGTCTAGCCTTAGTGGGGAAAAGAAAAACACTTTACATTCCCCAGCGGCTGCACGGGGCAGGTAGATGTGAATACCTGTCATGTTATGATATAATGGAACAATGAAAAGAGAAACTCATCTGCATACAGACAGGTGAGACTGAAAAGGCACCTGGAGTGAAAGCCAGACAGCAGTAATTACTGCACAATATAACTTCATTTTGTATCCATTCTGTCTGTCTGTATGTTTTACTTTCAATCTATCTAATCTGTATGAGTTATTCGTGTATGTGTGTGTGTGTGTGTGTGTGTGTGTGTGTGTGTGTGTGTGTGTGTGTGTGTGTGTTGATATGGTAGATAGAGGAGTGGAAGAAGACATGGTACAGGGGAAGAGAGAGATAGCTCACAATAGAAGAGAGGACTGAAATGTTCATAGGGGTATGGTGCAATTTTTATGAAATTTGTGGATGATTTCTGGAAGCGTATCTTTGGTGCCTTCTCTCCACAACCCTAACAGACTATGGGTGTGTATATATTTATGCTGCATCTTTTGGTTTTTGAAGGGAGATTCACTGAACTGAGGTAAACATTGTTCACTGCTTATATCGATGGATGACTGAAGGCTCTCTTAAGTGTTTTGATGTTACTATGGAACCAAGGATGCTCCATGTTTGTACTGTTATCGAGATCTCGGTTTTGTCTGTAGTTTGTATTATAGTGGTCTTCAACTCTCTTGTCATACATTCTGGGTTGGTTCTACTGGTGTAATCTTTAGTCGTTATGGTGTTTTCAATGTAAGGGTATTTTTCGTTTGTGACAAATCGTAAAGCTTTGATTCTGCGTCTTGTGTAACCTCAGAACGCGCGATTTGGCGGCGAGGATCGTTGTTGGTGTAGATGTGTATGAGTTGAGCCAGTGTACAACCCCTTCGTCTACGAAGCAACAAAAGCCATCCACCTCAGACCAGCCAATTGATGGAAAGCATTTATTGCCTCGTAGTCGAACGGAATGTGCACTGGCCTATCAAAGTGGGCCCAGGCTCAAATCCCCAGCGCCTAGTGGCAAATTTCCAATCTACTTCATGTGTTTCAGTTCATGGTAGGAGATGAACTTGACCGTGATGCTTAGGGATTGGTCTGGTACTTCCTACGGCTCGTGTGGGCGCGGTCCTTCCTCTAGTCTCTCAGGTCATGTGATGTCACGGGGATTCTCATGCACTATTGGTTGGTCTGAGATGGAAAGCTATTGTCGCCTGGTAGTGGACAGATTGTAGACTGGCCTACCACAATGTGGTCCCGGGTGAAGCCCGGAGTAAACCATGGAAAGGTCTGTGGGGCCTGGATGTGGTAGGGAGATGTGGTTTCAGTACATTACACATGGCCGCTAGAGACTGAGTGTGAACGAATGTGGCCTTTTTTCGTCTGTTTCCTAGCGCTACCTCGCTGATGCAGAGGGTGGCAATGCTGTATATATATATATATATATATATATATATATATATATATATATATATATATATATATATATATATATATAAAATCATGGTAGCCACAAGTAAAATGAAAAGCAGCCTTCTTGTATGATTTTCCTTGTGGCTTCCAGCATTTTCCTGAAACACGTTTTCTTTCGTGAATTGTATATATATATATATATATATATATATATATATATATATATATATATATATATATATATATATATATATATATATATATATATATGTATATATATTCATTAAACTTGTCTTGCATTTACAGAGAAAACGAAAATGGTGTAAGGATTTCTCCAGGTTTGGCTGGTGTCCCTGGCTGCGAGTGATGTAATTGGAGTGAGGTACTTGGCGTGGGCAATGTCGTGTTGTTTGCCCCCAGAGCACTGTTCTCCCTCCCTAGGAATGATTTACTGCCGCTGCAGCCCCGGTCACTCTCAGAAGCATAACGAATGAGGGAGGTCTATTACGTATATAGTGCAGCTGGAGGAACCTTTTTAGAAAATTAACTTCTTAGTATTCATACAGCTTTGTGCTGCTGTCTGATGTTGGAATACGCTTGTGTAAGGAAATGCAAGTAGATTTTTGCGTACGTTCTTGGATATTTTTCAACAAAAACTTGTTTATCAAGTTTAGTAGAGCAATTTCTGTAATTTTATATCTGATTGAAAATAATGAAATATATCTGGAGCACCATATACACAACAACAACAAAAAATGATTTTTTTTTACACAACAGAATTATCTAGTGATAATGTTTGTAAGCTTTTAACATTTTGCACAACAGAATTATATAGTGATAATGTTTGCAAGCTTTTAACATACCTAAAATTAGCTTACGTTGCCATGTGTGGGTGAGAGAAAATCACAGTGACACAAGATAGAACATCTAAACGTTTGGAGCAATTGTACTGAAAGCTATTCATATGGATAAGAAAAAAAAAGTATTCAGATCGTGAGTCAGTAAACTAGTTCAAAGTTATGATAGTACGGATAGGACGTGGCCATTCATCTATGCCTGAACGCTGGACTGCACCCTTATGACATACGATGAAGGACGAATCGCCAAGAAACCCGCTGGTCATACAATAGAATTGTATATTACTATCTTTAAGGGTATGTGATCCTCTGTTTCTCACTTATTGAAAAATGAAAAAGGTTCCGTATAGAATTTTTTTTGTCTATGAATTTGATATTCATGCGATTGATTTTTTCGATTTTTTTCCCTCTCGTTGTGACTCCTGGCGTGAAATAATGACACTCGAAATGATATATATATACTTCAGGGTTCAGTTGCGCTGGAAGTGGCTCATTATCCCTGGACCAGACACATTAATAAGAGTCACCATTACTGTGGATAGTTTACGCAGGGCTGAGAAAAAAAAAAAATATGACATTACTAGATAATTGAAACTTGACCTTTCACAGGTTGATCATGAATTAGTAAATGAGGCCCACGAGGGGAAAACTTATAGTGTCCAGCAATAGTAGAGGAAAAAAAATGATTATTGCGTCAGTTGGTCACTCGTTTCCATGCATTACTGCCTTCATTTCATTTTGAAATAAGTTCACGTTCACACAGACGATAAGGGAACATTTTCATTTTGGTTCAAATGATATATATATAAATTTTTCCCTGGTCATTCAGTTGCTGATCATTATTGTTATATATTTTTTCCCCCACATATCCACAAAGCCGTGATGTGGACACGGCCACTGGCGATATTCAGTCCTCTCAATATTCAATTACTGGTTTAGTTTATGAATGATAACAAAATAAAGGTAGACAATTAAATTTTTCATATATTTTTTTTTTTGTTCTTTTTCAACTGCAGAATGCAAGTGTATGTATCGTTTTCTGGTCACCGTCCAGTCGCTCATAATTGAACAGTAACTGGCACTTTTCCCATCTAATACAGATATTCAAAATCATTAAAGGCTTCGGTAACTTCGATCTAACGAGCCACATGAGGATAGATTCGTCTGATTCCACTCGTCGTAATGGATACAAACTCATGGGCAAAAGTTTTTCCTCAAGCGAGGCGAGGCCATTTATCTTCAACAGGTGTGTTAACATATGGAATGATATACCCATTGGAGCAGTTGAAAGCAGTACCACGGGATACATTGAAGTATAGACTTAATGAATATTTCGCTTCAGATCCACGACTGACGTTATTTGCGCTTCCTCAGCTGCACGATAAGTTTGCAGCTCTTCTTCCTCTTTGAAAAGGAGGAAAAAAAATTTGTCTTTCTACTCCTACCACAATAGTCCTCAACTTTCTGTTCTCCTCCACTTCACAAACAGCCTCGTTAGGACTAAATGGTCTATTGCTTTTCAATTTAGCTATGTTCAGTTGTAGAATATAAATTCTTTTGAGAAATTTGGGCGTAATCATAATGTACATTACTCTAAGGAGGAGCCTTTTTCACTGAAGGCTTGGCATGATTCACTTATCTGTATACGCAATAGGCTGTCTGCAGCGTTTTTCATCTCATTTCCCTATATCCTCCAATTTACCTCACTCGCCTACATAAAGTCCTTTCCTCATAGTTGGGTCGTACTGTTTTTGGATAATTCAATCCTGTAAGTCATATAATTGAAGCTGCAATACTATATGTAAATCATATCAATTTTTTTAAACTAAGACACGACCCAATGGTTATGTGTTGTAGCATAACATCACAAAGATTTTGTTTTAAAACCATTTCATCGCAAAGTTCAATAAACTTCATAACATTTCAACCCAGTTGCCCTGTAAAGTGGCAGTAACACGACCAGCAGGTACACGTCCCAGTGCATGAGGTGCTGGAGGCTGTACAAAATCATCATCACTAGTGTAGCAGATCTGGACACAACGGGCTAGTGATGCTCATGCAAGCAAAACTGACTGTCGTGCCCAGTCTGTTATGTACTGTTGTTTGCGTCATTCGGCCATAATGAGATGACAAAGTTAAGTACAGCATTTGGAATTACAGTCCAGCTGCTCCTTACGCCTACAGGTACTCTGTCAAAAGTAAATGAAGTCATAACCTTCACTAATGTGCGATAACTGTCTCAACCGATAATCGAAATGTAATCAAACCAGCTGATGGAAGTGATTGGTACGGATATCCTGGCCATTCCCTCCTGCATAAAATCTAACTTGGTGAATTTCATTTTCTGATTTATCTTCTTTTTTTTTTAAGTGTGTGCGCGACTGGTGTGAGTCGACTATCTCGATCCCAAAACTGGATCTAAAGATGACTTAGAGCGAGAACTAGTCAGACTTTTTGAAGTCCTTGCAGTAATCTATCTAAGTTTCAGTCAGGAGGTACTTTAGTTGTTTAGCCATTAACTTTAAGCTGGGCTGTACTTGGCGTTGGTAGACTAGGTCGATCAATTACGCATTTTTTTTTTTTTTTTTTGTAGATATCTATATTTATCGTGTATGTTATGAATTCTCGATCAATGCCCATTTACCAGTCGATATCCATAAATGTAACATACAACGGCCAATGTCCGGTGCTACTTCAACTTAAGTAGAACGAGATTACTGACCCACGAACACCATACACGTAACAAGCGGTAATATGTGAACAGAATGCCTCATTTTAGGGTGATAGACGAGAAGCACACGTAAGTTAAAAATTCTTTCGGCCGCAGTTGTGTAAGGTCTGGGAAGAAGCTTGGTGCACTGTCAGAGGCAACACGAGCGAAAGATAACCTTATAAACGAAAGATAACCTTATACGCATAACCTGTACTTAGATATGATTATCGGCAATGACGGAGTGCAGGATTAGACTAGTTATCTAAACATGATGGCAAACTTATGAAAGGAAAAAGAATAACAATAAGGCCAAGTGTGTTCCGTCCCTTGCCTAAGAATTCATAAGGCCCCCACGCCGCGGGTTGGCTGTGAATAGCCTAGGGAGATCGGTCAATAGTATATATAACACTGGATGGGAAGGAGTGCTTATAACCCATGCTATTGTGTGAAGAAAAATATCAGCAAGTGGTTATGGTACACATTAATAAGCTTGTGGCCACTAACTGTCTTATCTTTAACGTACAAAGTCAACCCTTCTCTCTAAATACACACCATCAATTTCGTGCTGGGTTGTGTAACTGTTCTTGGCTGATTCTTGTTACCACTCACGTCATTTGATGACCCTGGGGAGAAGAGAGCATCAAGAGATGGACGATTCTACCCAACGACACAGCAAGCGGATATGGAGGAGTAAGAAGACACTAGCTGAGTGACTGGTGTTTCAAAAGGCGTCATAATGACGGCCTTCATGGGTTACAGACAATCTGTTCGTCGGTAAAAATAGAATCATAATGCCCTTGAAAAACACGTCTGTTGATCATGAACTCCCAGGAAAGCACAAACAAAATAAGTCGTAGGTGCTTGAAACTATAGTACAGTACGAGACCTTAACACGGAGGTTTCGGGTCTGATACGTTAGACGGTTACGTATATCCCCAGGTTTGCAAGCTCTTCTTGTAATACTTAGGATGTCAGGTGAAGAAGAGGGTTCCATTAGAATATGTTCGCTGAGTTTTACGAGACCGTGAAACATGCACTTGCCATACTTGCGAACACCAATAGTAGCCCGAGGAAATTCAAATAGATCTTCATGTAAATGGTGAAAGCTCTGTTAATGAACATACGAGTCACCAAAACCCAAGGATGGGATTCATTCAATCAAAGATTCCATCTTTTGGTTGCTGCCTGATGAAGATCAAGCTGATATGAAAGAAGGACTGTTTACGCAGTCAGTAACTATCTTCCACTTGATTTTTTTTGGATCGATTTTGTGAGAAAGTAAAAGACACAATATATATATATATATATATATATATATATATATATATATATATATATATATATATGTGTGTGTGTGTGTGTGTGTGTGTGTGTGTGTGTGTGCAGTCCAATTTTCGGATGTGGTGTGTGACAAATTGGCGGTATTCGTTAAGCCAAATTATTACCCGAAAAAATAGTCCTCACATATGCCATATTTCATTTGGTCATATGTTACACAAAACAAACATGTCAGTATAAGTGCTGAAAGTTGTTCTAAAACAAAAACTAAAAGGTTGGTGAAGGTTATAGAATATATGTAATCTATATATGTACATAGAGTTTATTTTTTCATTATTTCATTATTTATATATAATTTCATATTTTATTGTATGTATTTACATGTAAGTCTTATCCCAGAACTGTCTTCTGGGCTTGTGACGCTCGTGCAACGCTCAGGAAGTAGGCCACGGCTTATGGTATTAACCACTGAACGTGGCCTGCTTCCTCAGATAGAAGGGACTCCTGGGGCAGGAAGTATAATATATATATATATATATATATATATATATATATATATATATATATATATATGTGTGTGTGTGTGTGTGTGTGTGTGTGTGTGTGTGTGTGTGTGTGTGTGTGTGTGTGTGTGTATAGCGCTAATGAGATGGCCTTGGTTAGGGTTTAAGTTCCCCGTGTCGTGTCAGCTAACATAAAAAAATAATAAGAAAAGTTGTTAATTTCGTGTTTGTTAGATATGATAAGGAAGAAGCTATGGTCCCTCAGGTAATGGAGGACGTCCCTCCCTCATGATTGGTGTCTGTCATGACCAGAACAAACGAGCACTGTTCCTCTAGCGGTCCATTGTTTATGCACTTTTGCTGTTTCCTGTATTTCATGGCTGCAGGGTACTTCCTTTTTAATACGTTTCCCAATAATAGTTTGGTCCGGAAAGACGTAAAACAAGTTAAGGGTAACATTTGTACCATGATATGTTTTCTTTTTTTTATTTGGAATAATAGAAAATGGGATATTTTACGGTACGTACGTCTCTCATAGCTTTATTATGGGTAACTCTGATCTTCGAATCATTCGTAATTCTTTTGTTGCTGTACTTGATTGACTACGCTGGTTGTTCACTTGTTCACCACCAGATTGTTCTCATATCTTTGATCCAAAAGTTATATTGCATGGAAAAGAAAATTATATTATGACTCGTATTACAGAAAAAAAGGAGATATTTATGTGTTTTCCTTCCTTTACATTACATGCACGAATAACTTTGGATAAGGAAATGTGGTCGACTGTCACTACTCAGTCATCTCACTGTCAGGTGATGAACGGTCTGCTCGTCCATCACTAGAGAAGTATTTTGTGAACAGAGTCAAAGAAAAGAGACAAGAAATAAAAAGATCGAATTCACTTTATAATACACCATAGAAACAACCCACGACTTTTCTATAGTACATAAGGAATCTACGTGCCTTGACGTACATTTGTATATGATGAAGTATCCATGTTTCTTTTGTAGTTTCGCGGAGCTAATAGAGTGTGAAATTATGAATATATATATGTGTCACAGCGAAAGTGGAATTTCTTGTTTCTCTGTCAGACACAATATCAATGATAATTGGTATCCATGATATACCTGTTTGGCATTTTTAGGTAACGCTTCGCATTAGAATTCAGTTTTTCTCTTTCCATTCCATCAGGCTAAGTCAATAACTGTCAATCGATCGGAATAAATATAGTCAACGGTTCAATGTCCCAGCCATAATGGCGTACAAATAAAAGGATGAAATAGTGGCAGTTTTTGGAAACTTTTACTCACCAATCAACAAGAAAAATTATTTTTTTTCATTGAAACTAATGTCAACAGAAACATATCTATGTCACAAATCAAGCAAATTTTCTGTAAAATTCATTTACATGTACTATCCTAAAAGAATGTTTAATATTACAGGCCTAAAAGAATGTTTAGTATGATACAACGATACGAACCCTTTTATCGTTCCCAGGCAGAGAACAGTACGCGCGCTAAGGACTTGTACACACATACGGACCTTATCATCATCTGTAAGACACATAATTGGAACATTGATCTACATTCTGACTGTAGAGTTTCGCCTCCTAGTACTTTTGTTCTTAGAGGATGTCCTTCACCTCCGTGAAGTTCCCTCATTCACTTCTCCTCTTGGCATTCGCATTCCTCATTCACTCATCTGTTATTTTCTTGTTGACTTCGAACTCACACTACATTCTCGGCGATCGTTTTCTCCCTAAAGAATTCCACAGGTAACACTCTCCTTAGAACATTTGCCTCCATATCTTGTCCTCTCCTGATACGTACAGCCAGACATTTTTTAGTCAGATTCCCTGTAGGAACTTTACTGTTGCAAATTAAGACTTGCTTCGCTACATCCTGCACCATCCTAATTGTATCTCGTGTGTGTGTGTGTGTGTGTGTGTGTGTGTGGGCGGCGGAAAGAAATTGTGCATTATCCTGCATCTCTGACTGTATCATTGTTCTCTTCATTAACATATGTTTAATGAAACCATCGTCCTTCAGTTTTGAAGCTCTGTAATTTTCCTTTCTTTCAGTGCCATTTGGAAAATGGAAAACGAGAGAAAAATGCTTGGAATGATTACCTTTGTGCGTCCTGTACAATTAAATTCCTTTCCATTTTATGTTGATCCTTCTACATTTATGTATATGATCACTCTTCCTGTTTTCCTACTGATCGACCTTCCTCTTTTGTTACTGCAGTTGCTTTGTTCTCTGATCTTTTACCCCCAACTCCGTTTTTTTTCCCCTTTGGATATCTTTTCCTTGCTCATTTCTGTCTCCTCTCTTGGACTGACGCTTTCATTCAACACTTTTTTTTTTTCTTCTGTGATAGATTTATTATCCTGCCTCGTGATAGCTTGACTGTTATCATCCTGTCTATGAATAACTTTTAAAACTTTACCCCTTTATCCGCGATCGCATATTTTATATTTTCTTATTTGTGTCCACTAACCTTTAGGGCCATACTTTTCATTTCAGTTGTTTCAAGTAATACCTGATTTCTTTTTCTCTTCCACTCTTTCCTGCGGTGCAAATGCAATGACTGATCTTCATGTTTGCACCACCTGTTTCCACTCTGTCAGTCAGTATCCAGCATATACTGAAGATGTTTGGTAGAGATCATTACTGTGAATGGACTACGCTCCATTTTACATCAGTCTTAGATGTAAATGATGAACTCCATCGAAGGGCAATTTACTGCTTTTTGAAATTATAGATTAGCTGCTTACAACGAAGAATCAAGGATAGTTGAGTCAAGCCTTAAGCTTCGTATAGGTAGGCTTAGCTGTATGTGTGATATAAATGTTTCAAAGTCATCATTTATATATGCCAAGTATGTTTTTTTTTTTTTGCAATGGATGGTGGACAGAGAGAGCTGTCAACGGAGGTAGGAAGGCTGTGAGGAAGGAGGCTTAGAGGGTGGAATAGCAACATAGTTTAAGGAAAATTTGTCCTTTCTAAAGTGTGTTTGTTCCACGGAGAAATCATTTCCAAATCGAAATTGAAAGAAGTATTTGAGACAAGACGAGGTACACATCAAACCTGAAAATATGGCGCATGATTGAAAGAAGTAAGAAAACGTAGACTTGACCTAAGGCATTGATAAGGGAACTCAGTAATGTGTTGAGGAATAAAGTGTGTTAGTAAAGTGGGAACGAATTATTACACAGTTATAAAAGTCACAGAAATGGCTCAGCGAGAGAGAAAACTGGAAATAAGGGAAGACTGAGAGAGGAAAACAGGAAAGGACCCGTAAGAGATGTAAACCCTGCACCGGACATTACCAAACGTTTGCGAAACATCAAACACGAAGACGAAAATTATTCCAAAATCTATATTGAGGATGACCAGTGATCAGTAACGTACAACAGGTCGGCTTGCGAAGAGATGCTGTGGTTGAGTCCAAGATGCTAAAGGACATAAATGAGAGTTGATGGGATTCAGAAAGGTAAGGTTCTGGGGCTCTTGAAGCTTCGAGGCTGCGCTCAACACAGGAGTAGGAAAATGATGGAGTCCTTAAGAGCGAGATCGTCAAAGACAAGACTCTACTCATTTCCGTCCTTTTACAGTGATATGGTCTTACCCAAGTTAACTTTTACTCGCGCTGTTAACACTAGCAGGCAGAGTCTGGTAATACAAGTATTGTTTGATATAAGTATTTTTACGAATACCTTCATCAAATTATTTCTGTACAATTATGTACGCCTTCTGCTGTGGATTATCACAAGGAGAAAGTAATTTTTTTTAATTCAGGAAATATCCCATCACCAACACCGTTAAGTTAGAAGAAATTGACTCCCTAGCCTTCATAACACTAATATTTTTGCACATTTTAAGTACATATAAACCAGTTGAAAAGAGAACGATGACTTTAACCTTCTTTGTTCTGTAGCGCTTTAATTTTAGGGTGTTTTCAAGCAGTAGACAAGGGTACTTAAACTTTGTTGATCGACCGATTCAAATCATATCAGGTTATACGTTAAGTATCATCAAAAGAATCATCTTATACGATAGATGATTTAATAGATGAATAAGTAAATGAGTAAGTAAATAGGTAAATGACTTAGTAAAACATATCTACTCATTCACTCACATACAATGCCAAAAAACAATCATATTTATTCAAATTGTTTATGTGTGCTTACTTAGGTTTTTTTCTGCACTGTATAACACCTCCAGAAGTGTTGTTATTGTGCACTTCAGAACGGCAGCCATCATGGAATTATGATTGGGTTGGCGAATCTCTGGCTTCACTCAGCGATAATCCTAGTCTCTGATCATAAATTCGTGTGAATCGACCACTCAATTGGATCTAACCGAAAAAGTCTTACGTTTTGGTAGTTTTACAGGATCATATATTTGCCAGTCAACAAAACTGTGATGTTGCCGGATGGTATAGAGAGCCTAGATATTGACGGGAATTCAATAGGTTGACTGTAGGACCAGGCGATGACCCTACAACACACGACTAACACCTCAGACAACATTCTGGGGAGGAATCCACCTGGCACGAGATGGAAAACTGCTAACCATCACCCCTGAATGTCTGACTGAGGTATCTGTAGCGAGTCTGCCTCTGCATTCTGGAGGAACCACAAGAATGGCAGCAACAATATCGTCAGCAGCTGCTCTAGATGCTTCAGCAACAGACTCAACAACAGCGTTGTCAGCAAGATCCATAACAGTAACAGACTGGGCAGTTAAGGGAAAATAGTATTAAGCAGTAACAGAAATTGTAGCAAGAACGATTACAACAGGAACAGCAACATCAAAAAAAATAATGATGATATTAGCAATAAGATCAACAGAAACTGCAGTATCAGTAAAAGAATGAGACGTTATTTATTGAATATGTTTCGCTTCGAAAGAGAGTATGAGGATTTTCGCACGCGAGAGAAAGAAAGAGAGCAAGAAGCGAGTGGAACCAGAGGAGGTGATGCCGTCAGCCTTAATGCATTTGGACAAGTAGAATAGCAAGTGTAGTGTGAGAGCTGCCGAGATGGTGTTCCTAAAAAGGTTATCTGGTGTTGGGAGAGTGTGCAGACAGGGAATGGAGGACGAACTCGTCTGGGAGAATATTTGATCGTGCAGCAGGTGGAGTAGATGATGGTTGGGTCACACGGTGGAGTGAGACGCGAAGTTATCAGTGAGGTGATGAAAGGAACTCTAACGGGTTGACTTAGCTAAGGCCTGCTGCTGGAGAGATCTGGTATATAAGACTATTTCTGAGTCTACGAATCTAAACATGAGGAATCTGCAATCCTCCTGGACTGTTATACAGATGTTCTCGTCGCTCATATTGTTAATATTTCGAACTCAACATCAAAATGTTGGGCTTCGCGCTCCATCTATGTATATGAACTATCTAAACTTCCTTTACTGTGTGAACAGATTATGATTAGTTTTACTTGAAAAATGGAACTTCCTCTTCAACAACAGAGGGAACAAACACCATCACATACCTCACAATGCAGAAGATGAATTACTGGCACCAAAGCTCTCAAAGCCTATCAGATGTGCGTAACAATAAGAATTCGCCCAAACTCAACAAACTCACCCTGTATAGAACGGTGCAGCAGACATGTAAATACCACAAACCGATTACAGCATCATTCTACATGGTTTGGAATAGGTTTAGGTAACATTTCTACAAACCCAGCCGGACCAAAATCATTAACCCTTTGAAGAAGTATGTTCATGGGGACAGATACAGCTCAACAGTTTGTATGGACAATAACCATGTGTTGTCACTCTAGCACAATGGGCGAGAATGAGCTATCATCATTACATCAACATGCAGGCTGTGTCAACAGGGATTCTTAATGATGTCTCTAGTGAGTTTTTTCCATTACGTGAGCACTGTCTGCGAGGCGCAAACTGCCAGAGCAGCTCCTTCCATCAGAAATGAAGGATGATGTGAAAAAATCAAATACTGTGTTGGTATAAGTTCATTATCAGCTGTTCACATGCACCACTTTAAGATATTATACAGTGAAGTGGATATCCATGTTGATTTTCTCATAGCCTGTAAGTAACCTCAAATTTAACACTGATACACGTCCTTTGAGTGACGTCATACAGACTTTGTTCACACCCTGTGAGTGACTTCAGTCACATCTTCCTAACACATCCTGTTCGTGACGTCCATGACCTCAGTCTAGAGTTCACAACACATCCTGTGGGTGACCTCAGTCTGCACTTCATCACCCATCCTTTTGTTGACCTCAGACTGACTGACCTTCCTCACATTCTGTGAGTCCTCACAAGCTGACCTCTATCACGCACCATGTGAGTGGCCTCAAACTGAACATCATCTTACATTCTGTGAGCGACTTCACTCTAAACTCCATCACACATCTCTTGAGTGACATCATTCGGAACTTCATCTCACACACTGTGGGGTGGCTTGGGGTCTGACCTTCATAAAGTAAGTGATCCATTTGCTATGGAAACATTGGCTGCTGGAAAACGAATAATAGTACTGTGATTTTCGGTCAGTTTACCAAATGGTAGCAACAAAAATATTTTCCACTCGAAAGGAAATAGCTCAGACATTACGATAAAGTTCCTCTGCAATTAAGCTATCATGATGAGGATGAAATTATTTAATAAAAGAGATGATTCAGGAAGATATGAAACTATATATATATATATATATATATATATATATATATATATATATATATATATATATATATATATATACACTCTCTGCACCTGGGGTACCAGGTTTTCATCTATATGAGGCTCCGGCAGCAGTCATGGAGCTGGTCACGTCCACTTTTTGCCGTGACGATAGGCCATAAAGTGTTGTGATGTTGTGTGTGCATTTTATGACAGGTCAATTAAGTAATTATATATATATATATATATATATATATATATATATATATATATATATATATATATATATATATATATATTTTTTTTTTTTTTTTTTATACTTTGTCGCTGTCTCCCGCGTTTGCGAGGTAGCGCAAGGAAACAGACGAAAGAAATGGCCCAACCCCCCCCATACACATGTACATACACACGTCCACACACGCAAATATACATACCTACACAGCTTTCCATGCTTTACCCCGGACGCTTCACATGCCTTGATTCAATCCACTGACAGCACGTCAACCCCTGTATACCACATCGCTCCAATTCACTCTATTCCTTGCCCTCCTTTCACCCTCCTGCATGTTCAGGCCCCGATCACACAAAATCCTTTTCACTCCATCTTTCCACCTCCAATTTGGTCTCCCTCTTCTCCTCGTTCCCTCCACCTCCGACACATATATCCTCTTGGTCAATCTTTCCTCACTCATTCTCTCCATGTGCCCAAACCATTTCAAAACACCCTCTTCTGCTCTCTCAACCACGCTCTTTTTATTTCCACACATCTCTCTTACCCTTACGTTACTTACTCGATCAAACCACCTCACACCACACATTGTCCTCAAACATCTCATTTCCAGCACATCCATCCTCCTGCGCACAACTCTATCCATAGCTCACGCCTCGCAACCATACAACATTGTTGGAACTACTATTCCTTCAAACATACCCATTTTTGCTTTCCGGGATAATGTTCTCGACTTCCACACATTTTTCAAGGCTCCCAAAATTTTCGCCCCCTCCCCCACCCTATGATCCACTTCCGCTTCCATGGTTCCATCCGCTGACAGATCCACTCCCAGATATCTAAAACACTTCACTTCCTCCAGTTTTTCTCCATTCAAACTCACCTCCCAATTGACTTGACCCTCAACCCTACTGTACCTAATAACCTTGCTCTTATTCACATTTACTCTTAACTTTCTTCTTCCACACACTTTATATATATATTCTGCCACGATTTCGCATTTGTACCAGCATTTGTCCTGTATTCCTTTAGCAGTATCGAAAATGCGCAGCAACAGAAATCACTTTATTTCTTTACATCGTAGGACGTTTGATAATCTCTGCCTCATTTACATCTTATACGATTATAGATACAGGAAGACTAATATTCTATGTTCCACAGTTTGTAAAATAGACAACGAAAGATGCCTTGTACCTAACGTGACTTTTTCCTCTCTTGTTATTGATTTTAATTTTAGTACATACTTATTCACCCTCGTAACTAGACGAAGCAAAATCAACCACTTGGCGAAAAGAAGCGTGTGAGGCCGTATTTGTCTGGACGCCAGATCAAGCCGCTTTGCGACCCGGAAAACTTGCCCAGCAAAGGGACAAACGAACGCGAGAGAAGTCAGCTAAAAGCATTCCTGTGTCGAGTAAGACAATCTTGCTTTGTCTGCTGAGGTATATGAGGCGTGGATGTTGGCCTGGTAACCTCGTCCCAGCCTGGGACTCACTCACTCAAGGATAAAGTTTACGTTACATTTTAAAATCTCTCAAACCCTCTGAATTACATCCATTACCAGAGGGTGTAAGACAAAAGGGTAGGAGATGTTAGATCTTGTTTGTAGATGATACATATCTCTGACAGAAGAAAAGGGACGTGAAAAACTGGACAACATCGTAGAGGATGTAGCAGCTCGACTAGAGCGGTATACGCTTAAATTAAAAAAAAGAAAAAAAAAAGATATATACATATATATATATATATATATATATATATATATATATATATATATATATATATATATATCATGATTTATGAATAACACAGCACCAATTTCTATAAGGCTTAGTCCTAGCGTTCCGCAAGACCTCTCCAATCCAAAAGTTCCCGCAACCCAAGGCTGCGTTACTTCCAGTACGAAGGAAGAGTAAACTCCTTTGAAGTCAGAAGGTCTTTGATGAGACTGTACTCCCAGTGATACAGGCCTCACCAAAGGTGACTTTTCGCTTGCAGTGTAACTTCGAGCAGATGGACTCCGGTAATACAAACACACTCACATTGAATATATATATATATATATATATATATATATATATATATATATATATATATATATATATATTTACTGCAAGAGATCACAATTGGGCGCGTTATCAAGTAAATTCCCTCCTTACCACAGGGAAATGAAACACGATAAGTTCCCAAGTGCACTTTCGTGTGATGATCACATCATCAGGGGTGATATATGAAAGGAATATATCACGTGATGCAAGGTAGCTGGATACACTAACCACTCGACTACGCTGTCAGTAGTGGTTAGAGACTGGAATCGTTACTATTGGAGGGCATTATGTGTTCTGTGAAAGTGTGCATATGTGTGTGTGTGTGTGTGTGTCCTTACATCCATACTTACAAACTTCGTACCCAGGAAGTACCTTTTTACAAAGCTCCTACAGCCATAAGGAAGTCGGCCACGTTCAATGGACGGGATTATAACGTGTAGTGATGCTGTTTGTACGCCTATGCACGTACGGAGAGTGCGTGGCAGTTCAGTAGTGAGTGCTCGGTGTTTTCGCTGTGGTAGTTGCATCGTAGGCATGAAGGGGCTGGAGATATGTTAAAACAGTGTTTGTAGTGCTGTAGTGATGGGTGATATCCAAAGCGTAGACGGGAAAGTGTTCTTCCAGGGTTTTCCCTTCTGTTGGGTGTATACCTGGTGGAGTGATGTGTAATACTGTGTTGGGATGGGTGGTTATTTCGTGGTTGTCGGGTCATTTTCTTGTGTATCTGTTTTGCGAGTAGGGATTACTGAAGTGTGAGGTAGAGGTAAGCTTTTGTGTTGGTTATTGGTTAGCTAAGCACCCAGCTATTGTTTAAGTGCACTATTTTGTGTGGTTTGCCAGTTAGTTATGGTTGGTTTTGGTTGTGGAAACCAAGCAGGTGAGACGCAGTTTAGATGGGAACGGATGAAATGCTTGTAGAGGAGGGTAAGAAATTCTTTTCTGCGTCCAGATCTAGTACCAATTAGTGGTCTGTGGGTCTGGTTGTGGATAGGGAGCTGTGGTTTTGGTGCATTACGTATAACAGCTAGTTAATGTCTGGAAGCGACTGAGGCTTTTTATTCGTCTGCTCCTGGTGCTATCTCGCAAATGTGGGAAACGACGAACAAGTATGAGACACACACACACACACACACACACACACACACACACACACACACACACACAGAAGCACATCTGTACATGCCTGTGGAAGTGCTTAAACGTGATCTAAATGCCTGAGATGTTATTTCTTTCCGATATCAAAAACTGAGGGAGACATTCTTATATAAAAGCTCTGTTCAGCTTTATTAAGAAGCGCAACATTATTCCCTGATCCATTAAGCTGAATAACGCACGGTTGCCGCATGTAAAGTTTTTTTTTATGTAATGGCTTCCCACGTTATTGAAATATTCTTGAAACCTCGCTAGTGTCAGTTTATAATGGCAGGTAACTTTTTTCTGTATTTTTGGAGAGGGCGTGTGAGAAGAGTAAGGTAATAGGTTATGTGAATAAAAAAAGGGATGTTATTAAGCATAGCGGAGGTGAGACAGGTTGGTTGGAGTGTGAAGTGGGATGGAGAGAACTCGGAGAAAGTGGAGGATTGTTCTGAATTTCTAGGGATCGATATTGTAGTGGATATTGACTGAACTGAATAACTTGTCCCATCAGTAAAGCTCAGCGTGGAAAAAGATAACAAAAGTTTACTCCTTTTGGATGTTGAGATAACTATTAACCGTTTCTCCCGTTAGTGAGGTAACGCCAAGAACAGACGAAGAAAGGCCGCATCCGCTCACATCCATTCTTTAGCTGTCATGTGTAATGCACCGAGACCACAGCTCCCTATCCACATCCAGGCCCCACAGACCTTCCTGTGGTTCACTCGGACGTTTCACATGCCCTGGTTCAGTCCAGTGGCAGCACTTTAACCCATGTGTACCACATTGTTCCAATTCTCTCTATCCCGTGCACGCCTTTCACCCTCCTGTATGTTAAGGCCCCGATCGCTCAAAATCTTTTTCACTCCACCCTTCCATCTCCAATTTGATCTCCAGGTTCTACCTATTCCCTCCACTTCTGACCCGTACATTCTTTTTATCAACTTTTCTTTACTAATGCTCTTCACTCATCTAAACCATTTCAGCACAGCCTCTTCAGCATTCTCAAACACATCCTTTTTATTGCCACGCCTTTCTCATACCATTTCATCAGTTATTCGATCAAACCACCTCACACCACATACTGTCCTCAGACATTTCATTTTCAACACACCCACCCTCCTCCGTACAGTCTTATCTATAGCCCATGCTTTGCATCCATATAATGATGTAGGGACACATAAGTAAGAAAACCTCTCTCTCTCTCTCTCTCTCTCTCTCTCTCTCTCTCTCTCTCTCTCTCTCTCTCTCTCTCTCTCTCTCTCTCTCTCCCGTTGCTATCCTAAGCGTATCGACTCTCAATGAGAGAACAGGCAAGAGATATCATTGTTGTGTAGGTCAGCATCATCTCGAGCAAATACGCTCACGACAGCTGAGACTAATTCTAACGTTGACAAGGCCGAGATAATGTGTGTTGACACACCGACGCGCCTGGTAATGGCGAGGCGGCTGTAGACCTGGGGAGACAATGCAAGGATCCAGTTCGTGATCTGGAGAACTGTAGGAGAACCCTTGAAGGTATTGTTATGGATATTGCATGTGATTTAAATCTATACCTATCTATCTGTCTATCTATCTGTATCTCTATCTATCTATCTGTCTGTCTGCATATCTATCTATCTGTGTGTGTGTGTGGTGTGTGTGTGTGTGTGTGTGTGTGTGTGTGTGTGTGTGTGTGTGTGTGTGTGTGTGTGTGTCTTACACTCACACGCCCTTGTACATTTTCAGTGGAACTTGGAGCTCAGCGAAGATCTAGTTAGTATTGACGTATGGAATCGAATCGTAGTAGCACTGGATCTTGTCGCAGGGTTGAGTGATGTGGTAGTCTAGGGTACAGCTGGAGAGCATCGGGTATTTAGTGTGCAAAATGAAAATGGGGAAAAAGCTTTTCGAGTTGTGTACTGAAACAGGGTTGAAGTCGGGAATGATATTGTTTTAGATCTGTGCTTACATAAGGATGCGTTAGTGAGTCAGCTTGATTGGCAGTGTGCGTTTATGAATTATATATACAACCTGACAGTTCTACAGTGGATGGAGCTTTTGAATATGAATTTGTTGAGAGAGCTGGGATGTGCAATGTCTGTCTGTTCCTACTGTAATGAAGGCGAGTGTGGGAGTCGATGATGAAATGGCATATGCACGCAGACACAGGAGAAAGGGAGTGTGAGCTTGAAAGAGTGAC
This sequence comes from Panulirus ornatus, assembly GCF_036320965.1. Classification (NCBI taxonomy): domain Eukaryota; kingdom Metazoa; phylum Arthropoda; class Malacostraca; order Decapoda; family Palinuridae; genus Panulirus; species Panulirus ornatus. The sequence continues at coordinate 18,880,905 of NC_092231.1, read as the reverse complement.
CTCTGTGCATAGAAACCAAGAGGGAGTGAGTGAATGGCGTAGGATGAGAGCTAATAGAACTATAGGAGTAGAAGTAGTGCTTAAGAGTGCGGGTGACATGTGGAGAAAGTCAGGGTGTGGGTGTATGAGAAATGGTAATGTTTGGTGGAATAAGGAAAAATTCGCAAAGGGAAAGATACGTGGAAAGTATATATGTAGAGGAGGTGTGCGAGTGATTGTGTGGAGTACATGACAGAGGGGCAGATTAACAGATAAGAATGAAAGCTAGAAAGTGAGCAAATGAAAAATGGGGAGAGAAAGTCTCGACTAACATCAGAGAAGATATTTTATCCATTTTTGTATCTTTGGTTGATTAGGTCAGCATGTTCACTATCAGTTAACTATTTGTGAAAACTTTCTGTTCTCTGATCATCTTTCTCTGCTGTACTGGATACTAGAAGACAACTTCTCCAAAAATTTCTTTTTCCTTGTTCACGATATTACACTGAAAACAACTCAAAGCAAGTCCACGTTGTTTCAGCTATATATATATATATATATATATATACACTTGGATTTTGGGATAGCTGGTCGTAGATCTGGTATGTCAGTTCAGCTGTTTTGTCTCTGGTCTGGTTCTTTCCCTGTCCTGCTTCAGCAAGACAAGGATTTATCATACATTGCCTTGGTTGTAATCCCATAATATTTCTCATTTTTCATGCGTAGTTTTAGATAAGACTTCCATGTGGTCATGAACTTGCACGCCATACTTAGCTAAGTCTTCATCAATTTTGGTGCTTCCTGTTATCGCCCAACTCGCTGCCAGAATTGTTTCTTTTCTTTGCATTTTTTGGGACAGATTCGATCATGTTTTCCTCATGCTTTTTTGCGTTCAAATTTTTTGTTTTTAGGAACATCTGCTGGAGGTCTTTGCACTTCTGATATGGAGCACATATCCACCGTCTGTGGGTGTGGGCGTAGACCAGTAGGTTGGTAAAAAGGTTTTTGATTTCTCTGATTTCCTGGTGGGTGTTGTATATGATATTGTTTTCCTATGGTCTCACACGACTTGTTTAATGCTTTATGTAAAATCTTCGTCAGTATTCTTTCCCCTCAAGATCTGTACTGGTAAGATCATCAGATATCATTTTCCTATACTGGCTGCGCTCTGAATTATTAGTTGCCAGACGTTTTGTTCAGTGGAGGAGGAGGAGGAGGAGTTCTGATATCGTAACTAGCATGGGTTATGATCACTGGTGATGGGGTTATCCTGTTTGATGTGGTCATTTTGGGGAGTCTGCCATTTCCCAGTATTTTATCAGGGGCGGTAAAGGGCTGAGTGGCCTATGAAAGCTGGGTTTTTCGGCCTCAGACACTGTGTTCCCTAAAAGTCTACCAATCTCATTATACTTTTGTTTTGTGATGTGTTATGAGAAGTTTCCATGCCTTGTATGTCCAACAGTGAAGTCACCAGTCATACGGGAAAGCTTAGGCTTTCTGAGCATCTTGTAGTACTCATCTGGATACATGGATGTCCCCTGACGTGATGGTTGGTCATGAAATGGCTAGATGAACAGGACCCAGCGAGTTACCAGTATCATTGCTAGGGTATCCTAATGCTGGAAGTCGTCGCATGTTTTGCATTGTAAGAGCAATGCCAACCCCAGCATGAAGATGATCAGTAAGACTGTGTCAGTAGGTGATATAGCCAGGGCCAGGAATGGCTTGGTGGTTCAGTAGACCATAGTTGTTCGTCAGAATGTCGTCTTTAAAAGCTTGGAGCATCTGTCTGTTCAGTGTTGAACATTATGTTGGAATGTATAACTTTGATGAGACTGAGGTGTGCAGAATGAACGTTATATCTATTTCCCTACAGTGTTTCCACCTCTACTTCCATTGCCGCTATTGCTCAGTAACCGTGTTGGTTTGGGATTAGGGTTCTAGGCAGATTTATCAAGTCCATCACTGATAGGATTATATGAATGTATGTAAGTCTGTTCGGCTGGAGCTGTGTATTCATGATCGTCATCAGAGATGCTCACATATGAGGGCAGTTGTCCATTTTCCCAGGTTTGAGTGACTGAACTCTACTGAGGGTGAGGGGAGAGGTCGTTTATATTCAGCTCCCTAAGGGGCCACGGTGCGGGGCTGTGCAGGTGAGCTGGTCTCTTGTGGGGATGTGGATTTAACAGCCTCTCTTGTTCCAGAAGTGAATTTAAACTTTTAGCAGCCATGACCAGTGCATTATCTACTCAGCGCACCAGTTGATTTATTCTCTTTCGGTAAGTTAGTCAGTCTGTGTTGATAGGAGCTGTGGGTAGTAGTTCTCCCCTCCATCAAAGCGTATGCCATTATAATTGCTATTCTGATGTGCATTTTTCCTGCACTGGATTCATTTGGCTGTGGGTGTTAAGTCCTGGTTAGCATTGAACACTGTTAGTATTTACTTATTCCCAATTTGTTTTCAGAGCTGATTTTCTTGTCTTACATATTATTGCAGTGGCTGTATTGTGATGCATCGCACACCTTCTGCATGTTTGGTTGGTACGTTCTGTAGTCCTTCCGTATGTGGTATGGTTTGGTGCACACTGAGCGGAGTTCGTGACTGGTGGCCACTAGGCACGGTGTTCATGGTTTTAACACTCGTGAATAATGTCTTGGCTAGACAGAACGTCGTATGACTTGGTATCAGCGTTGTGCAGGTGAAACTCCCGCCCCTTTTTTTTGATGATCTGTAACCAAAATATTTTTCTCAGCGAAAACCTCCAGTAACTTGGTTTTCTTGTTCCGGCATCTCTGTCCATAATGTTTCACTTACTGTTCCAGGTATTCATCACTACATGTTTTCAAAGTTCTGATTATAAGCACCGATTCTTCTCCTTTCGTATATCACCAAGATTGCAACAGGCAATTCGATTTTCTCCAGTGATCTTTTATCGAGCATTCTCTCTCTCTCTCTCTCTCCTCTCCTCTCCTCTCCTCTCCTCTCCTCTCCTCTCTCTCTCTCTCTCTCTCTCTCTCTCTCTCTCTCTCTCTCTCTCTCTCTCTCTCTCTCTCTCTCTCTCTCTCTCTCTCTCTCTCTCTCTCTCTCTCTCTCTCTCTCTCTCTCTCTCTCTCTCTTTCTTTCTTTCTCCCTCTCTCTCTCTCTCATCTGGTGTATGTTCTTCCAATATACAGATAACCAGTGATTTACGCTAATCAACCTCCCGGTTTGCAAAACTTTCTTAATCTTGGTACCTTTCCCTTTTGAGCAAGATCCTTCAACTCCCGTGTCCCTGACTCTCTTTAAAACTTCCTTATATCCTGTAAGAACTGATCCTGCACGCTTTGCTATCTTCTGATCCTTTCACCAACCAGCTCATAAACGTCCTTGATTGCTCCTTCTTTAAGAGCGCATATGAATTTTTTTTCTATATCTTCACTTAAATTCCTGCGTACCTCTGCTTGTATATCCCAGGTTTCTATTCCCTTGCTTTGCGAAAGACATCAATGGCAGCTGATTATGTAAAGCACTCACTTGATATGCCTCGTGTTTAATGTTCCTCTGTTCTATGCAAAATTTAAATCCGTGTCACGAATAGAGTTCATCTTGTCAAATAGTTACCAAGCGAACAGATCTACCACCGAGCACAGGTCTACCATTCAGCACAGATCTACCATTCAGCACAGGTCTACCATTCAGCACATATCTACCATTCAGCACACATCTACCATTCAGCACAGATCTACCATTCAGCACAGATCTACCATTCAGCACAGATATACCATTCTGAACATCTCTACCATTCAGCACACATCTACCATTCAGCACACATCTACCATTTAGCGTTGTGCCTTAAAATAGAAACGCGCCAGCAACACGGCAGCCTACCGAATGGGTGGCTTGCCTGAGCACGGCTATTAACCTGGGAGGCCCTGGGCGAGGAAATCTGATACATGGCTCTCTATGCATGCGAACGGCCGCTCACGCGTTTATAAGCTCAGGCAACGGCTGTTCGACATTCACCTGGTTATACAGTCCCTCCTACCAACACAACCACGTTTCCCAGTCAGGCCGGGCTCAGGTCGACGAACATATTCGACAGTGACACATCCGTATGTGTATCAATCAACACATGTATCTGCCCTATTTGCTGCATTAACAATTAGGATTATTAATTCATAACCCAAGAGCCCCTTCTGCAGCGGCATTTACAGCATGAAGGCTACGGTGCAACCTGTAGCTATAGTTAGGGATGACACAACCTTACCAAGGTTGACTTTCGCGAGAGGCGTAATTACAGAGAGGTAAAGTCCAGTAACGCCTGCATTAACAGTGGTTACGGTGAGTAGCGTCGTAGTAGACTGTTTTTTTCCAATGTGGAACCACATCGGTGGAACGATGACATAAGGCAGCAACGGTTGTCTAAGAGAGCAACACGTAATAAACTCAGAGATCAATAATGAGCGTGATAAAGCAAATTCTGTGTCTGCGTAGAGAAACTGAGATTCATACGTCAAGGTAAACGTCAGCGTGGAGCGTATGTTGCTGAAAATAGCAGAAGAAATCCATAAGTTCATGGCTATGTTTGCAGCAAGAGGGTTAGTACCCAGTCAAACCGTCCAATAATTCTGCCATTTCTCCGGGTTCCAACCACATGTCTGATGTCATACCTAAAAAAAAATAGTGCGCATGTGCACGTGCGGTGGAAATTTCACATACGTTACCTTCTTCTGAACTGTTTACATAACACGTACAGTTATGTGACGTAAGATATTCGGGTAGTATATCGGCGTTGATAACATGTTTATCATTTTCGAATGATTACCTAAACACGTACAGTATACCAGTGCGTCGGGAATGTCAGACGGTTGTGTTACACCCACGCACACAGGTAGAGACAAGTCTTAAAGTTCGTTCGTTCCTTGCGCGCCATACTGGCTGTCATCTTCTAGACAGCAGAAGACGTCTTTTCATCGCAAGAGACGACGTAGCTCCCCAAAATGTAGCAGGCTTATCTGCGTATGATGATGCATAATTCACGCGTCGTTCTATGTCCGGCTTCTTTTCTGGCTATAGGCCATGGAGACCACGAGCTTTGGTTCTAATTGCCTGTGTTGTGCAGGGCAGTAAAAGCTGTTGACGCATGGCTGTCGTGAAGGGAGAATTGTCCATGATGTCTGCGATGGCTGCCCTGAGCAAGCGTTGTGAACCTTCCCGCTCCAAACTGATGCAAGGCGTTCCCAGTTTCAACGTAGCGCTGTGGCCATTGGGCCTCCGATATGGTTGGAGACGCCAACCCGCTTAGCAAGTTCACCATTACTGAGGCCCACACAGTGTAGCGCAATGATCGCTCCCAGTGTGTGTCTTCGAGCTTTTCATCTCGTCTAACGTAGCTCTGTATCGAAGTAAACATTACGATTCCTAATGTTCTCTCCATAGCTCATCTCATTGCAGGATGAACCAGTTCCGTTTCCAGCATATTTGCTACAGTGTATACAGGTAGCAAACCACCTGTAGTATAAGTCTGTGCTATCGCGAACATTGTCTCGCAATTAATTTTACACCAATCACGTAGACCTACTAATCGTATGTTTGGCATACTAAAGAAATATATCTCTTTTCGTGACTCATTCCCTGCTTCATAATCATGCAAGTATTGCGTTTAATGTTATATCACTATTACGACACGAATTCTGTGTTCTTTGTGCATGTACTCTTACATTACTGGATGTTTACATACTGTCAGTCATCTAACACTTTGTGATGATGTGGACTAATGTCGTTGCATCTCAAATGTAAGAAATCCCTAAATGGTACCTTTATTCGTTGTTGCCATGCAGACATTGATACAGATTGTGGGTTTGAGTATTTTATTACAGAGGGTTATGCTGTGCTGTTAAAGATTTTCGTTCTAACGCTCTATATTTTCCCTTTTATTAACCATTCAATATGACACATGGCTACGGAAAACATATTACACACACACACACACACACACACACACACACACACACACACACAGAGCGAGAGATAGAGAGTAGCAATCACACCAGTGATCGTTGCGGGATGTATTGAAGTCGAGGTTGACTAATATTTTTCAGTGGATGTACCAGAGTGAACATGGATGGGTGTGATTAGGAGATACCTCTGTATGTGACTATAGGCCTAATTCCGTTTGTCCTTTCAAATGTTTTCTGATAGTGTTACGTTATGACAGACACCAAAGCTGCATTGGATGCCTAGCCTTACTTGGCGTCACTCAGCGCCGGTACAAGTTATGACAGACACCAAAGCTGCATGGGATGCCTAGCCTTACTTGGCGTCACTCAGCGCCGGTACAAGTTATGACAGACGCCAAAGCTGCATTGGAAGCCTAGCCTTACTTGGCGTCACTCAGCGCCGGCAGAACTGTGGATCCGTTGAGTCGGCAAACGACCGTAGCTCCGCCCACCTATAGACCATTTCCACAATAATGAGCTTAAACCAACAATAGAAATGATTATGAAAGTAAAAATCATTAACTTATAAATTGAAAAAAAAGTTAAGCTTTTGATTAGAACATTTATCGAAATACCCGGCATCCAGTATTTACATGTCTACAATAACGAAGTCCAACTATCGACGCCATGATCAGACGGTTATGACATTTTGCTACCCGGCTTCGTCCAAGGACCAGATCAGAAACGTTAGTTTTGCCCTGGCCTCCCATGAGGCAAGACCTGTGTCACATACATTGTGATGCAGCTGGTGTATTGGTTGTATTTTTGTTTCATAAGTGATGACACTCGGATAATATACACACACTGTGAGCAAAATATAGTGCAAGTCAGTGAATTTCAACAAAAAACATCAAATAACATTACCAGAATAAAATCAGACACGAACCAAGTGTTACAAAATGTAATTCTTGTGGAAATAGTTCAGTGAATAGTTTGATACTATGAACTCATGTAAAACGGGAGTCGTAGCTACGCGAAAGCTGGCGATCGTCGCTCATCTGCCTAACAGTGAATAGCATGTCACGAATGGAAACAATGGAATCATGTAGTTTTATTATAAGATTTGATACCAGAAAATTGCATTAGTGTACATGATTTAGTATTAGTAATCAATATAGTGAAATTATTAAGGCATGTTGAGGATAGTTCAACAAATATTGAAGAGCTAGTAACGATTGGTGAAAATTACGGCACAAATCATGCTGTTATAGTGAGAGATGATAGTTGTGATGAAAACAGTGAAGGAAAAAAGATATTTCTGAGGTTTATGGTGGAAATATTCCATAATAACTCTAGAGCCTGGTGAAAAATATGAAGAATTTACATGGTACAGTGAACGATGAAATTATAAATTTTGTGAAATTTTCTGAAAGCCTCGTCACCCGTGACTGATGGCTTACACTACCCTTGGAACTGCGCGACGGAGGAAAGGTAAGTGTGCCATGATCACTTTGTTGTTTGATTTTCAACATATTTTGGCATTCATTATCGTTTGTTTGGTACTAATGGTTCCAGTGATTCCGAATTGTGCTACGGTGCGCCTTGAATTGAGAATTTTAGTTCGAACAACCCAACTAGCCGAGATCGCACGGACGTATCGAACGAGCTTGTTCCAGCGCAAGCTCGCGCTGTTTCTGTGTGTTCGCCTGTGTGTTCTGTATGTTCGCCTGCGCTTGTCTTATTGCCACTGTTTTTCTCAGGACGGATTTGACTGTGGGAGGAGGTATTTCCTTCCTTATTTATTCCTTATCCAAAAAACATGGAGGAAATCGATGAAAATTTTGTTAGGCGACTATTTTCTGACTATATTCAACACGTTCACTTCCCGTATACCCGTAAGTTTACGTAGTTTGTATTATGTAATGATAGTTTCACTTACATATAGTTATCATTTTTCATCACATTAATCTTGACGTTTGAGAGTAAAATAGCTTACCCTTGCCAGTCACACCCATTTTCTTTGCCTCTTTTTCTTGAGGCACGCTTTCCATTCGCTTCTATTGGAGATACATTCCATAACTTGTCCAATACTAACCCATCAGTCATGCTTATTAGCTATATTTTAGTACAGTCCATGTGGAGATTCCAAAGCTCAGGATGCTTCACATTCATCGAGTAAGGTTAAACATTTCTGTGTCCCACTCCATGATCGAAATAAGATTACCGAATAGCTGGAACGGAGTGAATACCCACCCTCACTGCGCACCAAAGAGCAACTGATCCTTTTGAGCAAATGAACACGCTCTGTTCACTGACGAAGGACGGGAAAAATTTGGGGGAGTTCCTGTCGACTCGGCTTGGCTCGGAGGCACGTAATTATTAAGCGAATTCTGATCTGCGCTGTCTTTTCTTTTGGCCCAATTGGGATGAAATGCTCTAGTCAAGATGCACTTTGAAGTAGACTCGAAGGGTTCAGACCGCTTTATTAGGTCATCATTTCAACATAGTGATAGAAGGCCCACACCACTAGCTAGACCACTCGGAAAGCTTCTGCGTTGCATGATTGTTATCTAGTCATCGGCAACTCGAGAGTGGGCCGTTTTGATACCTGCTTCTCTCGCTACACGTAGAAACTTTGGAACTCTGCCCTCTCAGGTCTTTCAATAACTATGACCTCGCACATTGCAAAGGACAGGTTTTTCACTTTCTCAATTCGTAATCACTTTCCTCTTGCCTTTTCTTTTTTCCATTTAATGTCTCAGTATTTCAATTAAGGCCCAGCCTTGATGTAGACTTTTGTCCGTGACTGGAGCCTCGAACATAAAAAAAACACTAATGGCCCATGCGAGAAACTTCCTACGCTCACTCATGTAGACCTTCAATTTGTATTTGGAACATTCTTTACCTTTTTCACTTTTGGTAACTTATTTAACTCTTCATCTTTGTTGAAGAAGATGCTTTCTAACACCCTTAATAAATCTTAACCGGTCAAGCATAAAATTGTTTAGGGTTCGTTATTGAGTGAATGTTTTAGTAATTCTGAGGATGTTCTCTTTATAAAGCCTTTTATCCAGTTATGTGATTCAGTCTTATAATCCTTTGCTTCACCATTATCGGTGATTGTAGTTTTGATTTTAACGTCTCATTGAAATGATTTTTGATGCCAGGCACATTCTTAGTTCACATCCACCTTAGAATAAGGTTCCCTAAATTGCGCTGCTTAATCCAGATGTCAGATTAGAGGGACTCAGAGATATAGCCATAGTATATGGGTTTGCACTGTTATTATTAGCTCTTCTAAAAACATTTCCAAGTATTCTTCCCACTTTACATCGGACAGATTTTCATTGTTTCCTGGTTTTGAGTCATTATTTATCAGTCTCGCAAGACCTCTCTCACATTCCGAATTCACCATATCTATCTTGTTAGGGTGATACACTGAATCACTGTTATCTCTTGTATCAAAATTCAAGTGTAATGTACGCAAGATCAAATGTTTACATGATTGAGGCTGCCACATACTCGCACCCCCTAACACAATGAACAATCTTATCACAAATACTCCTTGAAAAAATACCCATTTACCCCATACCCAGCTGCCACTATCTATATACATTCTGCCATATTTCTCCTGCCCTGATTCCTGCCTACACTATAAATCTTCCATGAATCCCCTACCAACATACCTATGAATATGTAACGGCTTCCGATAATCCTACACTAGTAACTCCCCAGTCCTATATCCCGACCATACATAATCCCCTTCTTTTTTATCTCTCTGGGTATTTCATTGTAAGCTTCCCACAACAGCTCTTGTTTTATCATAACTTTTTTCTGATAGTTCTTATTGCAAATATCATACATCGTCTACATGCAGACTATTAAACTTCATACATTATAACTAAATGAGGCATGAAATATCACTTAGCGTTACTGTGTTATTGCTTGTTCTATACATTTCATGGCAAGGAACACAGGAAAATTGATCTATTTGTATTCATTCATCTGTTACTCATCTGTCAGAGGAGCTACTCGTCTACATAGAGATACACGATGCTAACACTGGTGTGGTCATTGTCGTGAACGTGATTGCATATTGCTGAGGAAGTTGGTTTGGTCATTTGGTAATTGGTTTGTGCTGATCGCCAAAGTGTTTGTGGTTGCGTGTCCTTTGTCATTTCGAATTTTATGTATCGCCCTTGTACTGGTAAGCTTTAGGTAACTGCACCTCTTTAGAATAACGTCCTTGAATGTGAAAAAGAAAGAGTGGATTGTATTCTTTTGCTTTGAAAACTGTTCCAGCGTTATTCTGAGGATAAAATTCGCCTAACATAGGATTCAGTCGGGTGTCCAAGTAAAAAGAGGAGGAAAAGAGATCCTTAGTAACAGATTTCTTTTTAATTTTGCTAATTGTTCGTCTGTTTCTTTACTATTATAAACAAAATATTGTGTTACATAATCGCGTGTAGATAATATTTCTCTACATCGTCTATCCCTTCGTTCACACGATCCAGTGTGAAATAAAAACGAGATTCAGACATCCGACATGCGTCGATTGTCTCGCTACACCGTTTGTGCCATATCCTGAATGCCATCCCGGCTCGTTATTCCTCCTACCTCACTCTCTCTTGCCACTTGATGGCCCATAAAATTTCCGTTGGGTTAAGGCACTTCCTCCGCTGGGACTGTTTATTACCTTCACTTGAGGGTGTGCCTGAAACGACTCTCGTACTATCCTACTCGTGCTCACTGGGATCTGGTCTCGCGCGAGATAGAGAATGTCAGGAGTATGAATGGCCATGGCTCGTAGAGAGGTAACAGCACATCATCCATGATGTGAATATATTTAACACTGTCCAGTCGACCTTCATTTCGCTCCAGATCACATACATGGTCCTTAGGGCCACATCCATTTCTTGAATGTTATGGTCACTAGACTTGATGATGTGCTGAGGGAGGCCCCTGGTGTTCTTAGTCCTCCAGCACTGTCTTGTCCCCTGTCTTACAGATCTGAAAAGGCTCGTCACCCATAAGTATTACCGACTGCCAACACTGGAAGTCGAGCTCCTGAACTCTTGACCAAAACCTAAAGGAGCATCGTCATTTGAATCACTCAGTCAAACCTTGAGGGTGGAAGATAACATTGATCATTATTCGTATGAAGGTCGGTAGGTAGGTTGTGTGTGATGAATGGACAGCAGCAGGTCATCCACCTGCCTTGTTGATGTCACGAACGAGTTGTCTCAGTGATGGTGCCGACCTCCTGACGAGTAGCGAGGTCTTGGTCGTCCGTCCACTACGTGGTCGAGCGTCCATTATCCCCTCCGCTCCGCTTGCCACCTCTCCACCCCGCCGATCAACAGCAGAACGAGCGGTGTCTGTCTCTATTGCTGTCTCAGCCACCGTTTTCCCAGGCGCACATTCCAGTGATTTGTTCTTTACCAGATATGAACTGAGAAGAGTGGTCATGTCTCGTTACCGCTCCTATACAGATGAGCGAAAATTATAATCCAGTTATATAATGGAAATATTATAACTTGCAACAGTGATTAATGGAAATATTATAACTTGCAACAGTGATTGATTTAACATTGCAAATGTTATTTCATTATTACAGGAAGTAGCTTTACTGATCATCATATATCACTTATAGATGGCAGTAATGCCCAGCTTACTTTCACTTACCAAGTTCAAGCTAAAGATGAGATCAAATCTGGGCAGTGCATGAGATTGAGATTGTATACAGGCGGTAGGGTAAGGTTTCGTCTCCCCGTATATACTGGTTGGAGAAGGAAATAATATAGACAATAATGAAATCAAGTGCATTATAGAGTAATGCTGTGGAATGCGGAGTGGCACCTCTGGTGGTTTTATAATGAGTGGTTTAGTTGGAAGCCTGACAGATGACGCTCAGTACAGCTTCGATCAGGTTGTAGCGGGATTCTTGTTTGCAAGTGTATACGTCATTCATGTAGATAAGTTCCCCATTGATACACCTACCTAATGCAAACAGTCACCCCCTTTTGTATTTTGATTTGAAGAAAGAAATACACCGACAGTATTATTATTTCAGAGTAAGAAAGGAATCTGAAGGAAAATAAATGCTATAAGAGGATCGAAAAAAGAAAATTCTCTCGGTATTAGATTATTTTTCCCCATATTAACGTATGTTTTTCTTATGGGGGTTTCGTTCAGTAAAGGTAATAATAATTCTGGTAAAGAAGTAATCTAAACATATTCAACAAAACAAATGAACAGTGACGTGATTTGGTGAACAACATCGTAACTCCTCTTACGCCCTCTTGTATAAACTGCTGCTTCTACCTCCCCACAAAACCCACCTGAAAATAGTAAAATCCTTGAATTTTCACAGGAAGATAACAAATCTAGGGAAAAAATTCTTACTTCGTTCAGTATCTGGTTCATATACAATAGCCAGAGAGGCTGCGCCCTCACTGAGGCGGGTCCTTTATGGCATCTCCAACCAAGGACCAATATCGAAATAGGTTCTCCAATTGGTATGCTACAGCAATATAATTCTGTAGACGTCAGTTCAGTATACCTAAGTACATTCTGACGAGTTGCCGCAGCTTAATGTCTTGCATCAATATTTACTACATATTCATTCGACCTTCATGTTGTACCCCAGGTATGTATGTGTATAGACGGGAAGGTAATGGAAAAACAGATGTGTCTGTCAAGTGACAGAGTGTGGGAGCAATTTATGGATGCAGAGTACATGGTTGTGTAACACAGAGTGAAAAGAAATGGTTTCACGTGGTAGATGATATTATGGTAGTAGATGGGAGGAATACACAGTGATGGAGCGGGGTTACTAATGATGTGTGTAACTGGTGATAGAGTGAGAATATAATATGCAAATGATAAATGGCAAAACATGGGAGTCCCGAAATTTTCAAGATATACGTACCCCGAGTGAAAGTTATTCGCTGTTATATACTTGATACCATAATTGGTGTTTTACAGCGTGCCACATGGATATTACTGTTATAACAGGCTGAAATGTAGACGAACGAATACCTAATGTATATCCTACTTTTTTTTTGGTGGAAGAATACATATGTGTTGCAGGTGTTGAAGTGGGAACACTGGTGTGTGTCGCATGTTCTTAAGTGGAGATAATTCATGTGTAACTTGCAGATGCTGAAGTGAGAATTACTCGAATGTCCATAACAAGTGGAGTGGACCCGATTAAGGCTTGCGTAAGTGGTGTCGGATTGGCAACACTACGACTATGTGTGGCAGATGGTATTACCATGAAAACAATTGATAGAATCGGGAACAATTCAAGCCGGTGAAGTAGTGGATGGCGTGGAAACAATAGAGGCGAGTAAACCAGAATTTGGAATGGTAAAAAATATAACACAGGATAGTGTAGCAGGTAGTGGGGTGCGTAGAATGCATATTTTTATAGCAAGCGACAGAACCGGCAAAATGTATTTGTCTAGCATGTGACCGATTGAAAATAATACCAGGGTTCGTAGCAGGTGATGGACAGGGATTTATACGTGTGTGTGTGTGTGTGTGTGTGTGTGTGTGTGTGTGTGTGTGTGTGTGTGTGTGTGGAGTAGATCGTGAAATAGTAACTTGCTGAATTTAACAGTTGGTCGAATGGATATAATTGACTTGTGGGAAAAATACAGCTGTGTGTGGCAGTGCGAGGAGTGGGAAGAGCACACTTGTGCGTGGTAGAATGAAGAACTGCGGATAACAGATATATAAATATTGAGGAGTAGAATAGTGGAATCCAGGTGGGTGTACTGCATCTCGGAACCACATTATTACTCAGTGTTCTAGTACACGAATCGTATTTGTCTCTGTTGTGTTGTGCATTGTGTCTCAGACATACACATCAGGGCATCATAGTCCCTCGGGTAACATTTGCATCTGTGCAGATTATTCTGATTTCTTTCAGACTTGCAAGTAAATTTTGAGAGTTCTATGAACACATCTCTACCTGAGTTAATATGTTTGTCTGTGTGGACTTGGGTACCTGTGTGGTTATGCTTTTACTTCAGAACTTACGCATGGGTTGTGCGTGTCTGCAGTCTTAGATATGCAATTGTATTTATCTGTTTTTATTGGATGGGGAGGAAGTTTTAGACTCGCGGGACTCCCATTTCTGGAACCTTTTCTATCATACAATATTTTACTTTTTATAGATGCTCTCCACACATTACCACAATCTCTGAGTTTACTCCACTCATTTTATTCTTTTAACGAGTTTCTTGCTTGGTTTCATGTTATGCCCTCTGGTTGTTCTGTCCTCACAAATCTTTCGATGGACTGTTCAGTGCTACATCATTATTATGGTTTAAGGTTGGGATTTGGTCGCCCTTCACTTTTCTCTCTTTCAAGGTTACTAAGTTTAAGGACTCGGGTCTTTCCCTGTCACTTATTTCTCTTAATTCCGATACCATGTTTATGTGTGTGTGTGTGTGTGAGGGTGGGTGGGAGAGTGAGTGGGAGTGTAGATAAGTTTTACGTTTATCAATAAATGGCTGGCACTGTTGCGGATGTGGAATAAAACACTGGCTGACACCGTTTTATGGAATACAGCACAAGTTGGCACTGTTGTGCACAATACAGCATTAGCTGGCACTGTTTCTTCGCGGAATACATCGCTAGCTGGCACTGTTGTGGTGTAGAGGACGTAACTAAATAGTGCTGCCGCAGTTTGGATGACGGGACTGGTTGTGACTTTTTAGTGCAGAGGGCATTGCAACCTCGTGCCGTTGTGTGTAGGGCACGCAGTTAGGCGCTGCTATGATGTGGATGACAATACTAGCTCTCGCTGTTCTGGTGAGAAGGAGAGCAATTGCCATTGAATGGACAAAATTCATATGCACTGCAGTAGTGTGGAGACAGCACTGTGGGCGCTGCTGTGGTGTAGAGGCCACATTGACCACTGTTGGACCAGTGTGGAAAATACGGTGACAGACGCTGCTTTCGTGCGCAGAACAGATTTTAGTTTTTGCATTATTTTTTGGGTGGATGATACAGGCTCGCACGTCTATGATCTGGAGGCGTCGTTGGCTGGTATCTCTTGAGCTTTGGAGGCAACACTGCCTGGCAAGGATGCCTTATAGAGGTCTCAGTGCTGATGATCCGCTGGTGGAGAATAATACCATCTGGTGTTCCTGATACGTACGTCCAGGGGAACACTTGCCAGTTCTTTGGTGGTGTGTATGCAACACAGGCTAACATAACTGTGTCATGGATGATAACATTAACTGTTAGTGTTGTTATGTTGAGGAAGTCACTAGACATAACGGCTGTGCTATGCCAACGACACGAGCTGGTATTGCTATGTATACATGTAACTTTGACGATACTTTATTATGTCTTTTATTGCCAACAGTAATTTTCTCATGTCATCAGTTGGATAAGTGTTATGTAAATATGAGACAATGAGATTATTTCTGGTAACAGAAATTCATGATATTCTCACTTAATTATATACTTATGTACTTTTGGAAGCTTATAAGTACATGAGATAAAACGAAGGATTTATCTTTTCTGTCCGTAAACAATGGAGCAGAGGTGAGTAACGTGACCAAACGCCACATCCGACAGCCATTAGCTACCCTCTCTGTCTGTACATGGACCAGATAGCCATTTCCACACCTACCGAGGTCAGTGTCAGTAGGACTCGAACATACGAGCTGGAGTTTGGCTGTTCGAATGTTCCAACCACTCAGTTACCTGGTGGATTGTCGTCCTTGTCGTATGTGTTCCATTAGCGGGTGTCTGTATACGACGCCGGCTCTGGATAATCACCACCCTTTTCATAACTCTTAAACCCGGGGACGCCATAACCCCCGCCACTCGGTATACAAAGCCGTTGCGGTACACACTTTGTCCTTGTTATTTCTGTGGATATAACAACAATGTGCAGCAGGTGGTGCATATTAATACGAGCTATAGTACTGGCGCATATTAATACAACCTATAGTATTCACCTCTCATGACCAAGTCGTTCGTGTAGAAGTAATGCCACACACACACAGTCCACACTATATTCGGAACGTGAATGCATCAACAAAAGCTTTGGAATATTCAGTTCACCACCCTTGAAACGTGGTGAGATGCTCTGGTGAAGATCAAAGTCAGTAATTAATGAATATATGATAATCCTAGTTGGAAAACCGTTCAAAGATACTGAAGGAAGAATTAATTTCTTTTATTTATTCTTTATTAGAATAATAACGCCTGTGTTTGTTTACGCGTCTAGTAGCAAAAGGAAAATCATAGAATGAAATAGTATGAAAAATATATTGTTAAAGTTATGTTCTGTTATTCTCATGAAAACAGCATCATACTAAGAACTGGGCCAAAGTAGATCATAATTCTTCAGCGAGTCAAAGGCTTATCCTAAGATCTCTTTATATTTGCTGTGTTTCCCCGAGAAGACGAAGAGCGCAAAGGAGAGGAAGAGAAGAGACGAAGAGACATCCGCTGTGAGGTGCACAGGTCGAGACAGTGAGGGTTGGGAGGCTTCTTCGGTCAGATTAGGAGGCTCACACCGGTGGTATGAGAGGTTCCTACACTCGGATGAGACCACTGCTTGATGTCAGGTTGAGATCCTACTGTCGGGTGGGGTTGACTCTGCTATCGATTTGGGAGGCTCCTGCCGTTGCATCAGTAGGCTCCTGTTCATGAGGGGGAGGTTCAGATGTGAAGGGATAGATAAGCTCGCTGGTGTAAGGGTAGGATATATATATATATCATACTTGTTTATCGTTTTTCACGACAGCATGGCAACACTGGGAACATATGGAGAAAGCCTTATTCGCTCACATATCCTCTATATCTGTCATGTATAATGCACCGAAACTAGAATCTTCAAACATATACGGGCCCTACAGACCTTTTCGTGGTTTTACCCGATTGTCACATATGCCCTGGACTAGCCCATTTACAACACGTTGCCCACTATACACCATTTCGTTTTGATTTACTCTATCCCATGCAAGCCGTACTCCTTCCCCCGTCTTCATGCCCTGACCTCTCGAAACTTTTACTCCATGCTTGTCCCCTCCTTTTTTGACATATGTACTGCCTTTATCAACCCCTCTTCGCTTAACTGCATATGTCCAAACCATTTCGGCACGCTCCCTTACCCACCTTATGGCTCCCTTCAGCTGTCATGGTCCCATTCCCTGCTATATGCAATCTCAGTAATCTAAAACATTGTTCTTCCTCCCAGTTCATCATCGTTAATCTCACTTCAACCAACCCGTCTCTTTCCACTGCTGTACCTATATCAACCTTGCTTTTATTTACACTCAGTTTTCTCCTTTCACACCTTCTCCCAAGTTCAGTTTTCTTCTCGAATCTACCACCAGCGCCGTGTCATCAGTAAAGAACAACTGACTTATCACACAGGTTCCCGCACCTTTAAGACACAGCATACCTCTTTGTCTCTCCTGTGATCTTGCATTTATCTCCCTCACCACCCCATCCATAATCAAATTAAACACCCATGCTGCAGACCTACCCTCATCTGGAACCTACTCCGACACACACACACCTCAGGGGAGGATGTCTCGAACACTACACAGAGTGAGGAGATCCTATACACGCCAAGACGGGCGGTAGCATTAGGTATCAGCTCCTCTGGGCAAGGAAGTGATTCCAAAACGTATACACATATGTAGTTTCTTGGTTTTGACGATATTCTTTTACATTTCTTACCCTAATTTTTCATATCATTTGAATTAGTGTTCTCGAGATGCAGTAAAGAAATTATTTCTACCTCCCAGTGAATTTTTAATATTTTCACTTAATTTTTTTTTATGAATTAATTGTACATTAAAAAAATCTTAGTTTTTTCGGACTTGGTTTTGATACATCGACTTCTTTAGTCACTCCTAATCATCATGTTATCTTTCCGCTCAAGAATCCTCTCAGCTATTCCCTAATAGCTCCTGGTGCCTTTCCAGTGGATGTCTTAACGTCTGACGTACCATCAGAGTGTATGTAAAGACCTGGCTCACATCGTCTCCCCCAGACAAATGTTCATGGTTCATTCCACTGCTCTTACCTGATTTCCCGAGAGATTTTTGCCTCGTCTTGCCTCATCTGACCGATGCTGTACAAGTAAAACTCTCATCATTTACTTACTTCCAGTGAAGAAGCTGCAGTCAGACGATACGTACAAGCCCCATTAGAACATTTCGTAAACAAGGAAATATATCGTCTGATATGGGTTTAGATGATGCGACAGATATGCAGGTCGAGAATAAAGAGTTTAAATGCTGTAGGCTTAATATATGATACACTGTCAGGTGGCCATGATACTGCAAAATACTGTGGGTGTTACAACCAACTTCAATACGAGACAAAAGTGTTATTGAACAAGAGTTGTAATGTATGAATGACTTGATACCTGGTTGCAGTCTAGCTTTATTGCATAACATTGCTGCGATACAATAGTGTACTACAACAGTTAAACTTATCATAAAGGCGCACGAAGATGTTATAGTAGACTATCTATCGTGTTATAGCAATGACGTGGAAGGAAATTTTACCATGGTACGGCAGCGTTATGCACCGGTAGGGTGTTGTGAGACAGTAATTTGTGTTTTGTGCTGTCTTACAACATTGTGGTGGAGCAACATGATGTTAAACCATAACAAATTCAGTGATTAAGTAAGATCCAGTAATATGACCTCATATGTATACAACACGGCAAGGCATTACAGGTGTTAGGACGGGAAATTGCTGAACTATGTTAGCACAAGACGAGCGTATTATAGTAGTAGAGTAAAATAAGTTATATGATAAGATAACATGCAAGATATGGCATCAAACAACACAAGCGGTATGACACGTTGATATCACACTTCAATCACAATGACACTAGAGATGACAAGATAACATCACTCTTTAGTTACCTAACATGACAAGGGTTATACCAGGATGACAAGATAGCCTTTATAACAAGTGTTATGACGGAATAACCTTGCACGACAGCCTGACAGAACAACATCCCACTGTAGCCACGCCACAGTAGTGACGTGGCAATACAACAGTACAGAAGAACAAGTAATCAGACAATATACCATCATTCTGTAGACTCCTATCATGTAATATCATAGGATACGCTCATACTGTAACCATACACAACTATCAATACAGGGTAACATGACATAACAGATACACATCATAGGAAGCCATAAGGCAGGAGAGTGACGCTACGTTGACACAAAATATACGTTTTGAGACGATGACGTCACATGAAGGGAACACAACACCAACATAGCCTTGCACAACGAGTATTGCGGTAGTATGACGTCACACCGTAGCGACAGAGGCCGATTGTAATTATCGGCAAAACATTTTTAATTTGCCTTTCAAGAGACGATGATACTTATCTGGCCGGTAACAGCATATGAGCTCATCTCGTCAAGGTGTCTCATCCCCTGTAAAGTGCTGGTATAGATGATGATTTGATACGTTCCATTCCAGTTTACTGTCCCGGTTTATCAGAAGAACCGAGCAAAATGTCGAGAAGAATTCTTTTTGTGTTGTGCTTTGGTAGTAGGAGGGATATTATAAGATCAGATATGCATTGTGAGGTTGCTGGAAAGCGACCTTAAGTCTGACTTT
The DNA here is from genome assembly GCF_036320965.1 of Panulirus ornatus. Lineage (NCBI taxonomy): Eukaryota > Metazoa > Arthropoda > Malacostraca > Decapoda > Palinuridae > Panulirus > Panulirus ornatus. The sequence continues at coordinate 18,861,369 of NC_092231.1, read as the reverse complement.
TATTTGTACAATTGGGGTACTCTGTGGAGGTAACACTGGGGGCCTTGGTGCATACAGAGCGAGTATTCCGTCCACGTGAGAATTGCCTTCTTTCACTTGGATGTTGGATACATATCTGTAACGGGAAAGTTCTGCGAAGCGGTGCAATTTGGTTTTCTGGATACATAGTCTTGGATCCCGTTCTGCATTAGCTTATTCATAGTATAAGACGTAATGTGAAAAGCTTTCGCGAAAGAACTACTCTATACACTCCGCTTTTCAAAGAATGCATTAGCCTCCACATACCCATACCCTACCCCGGCCGCACGTCAGCTAAACATTGAACTGAGGTCATTACTACCAGGCGTATCCTTCTGTCTGTTAGATATTCCTCTAGTAGACTTCATTAGCTTAGTTTCCTGTGTTGCAGCTGAGGTTTGCGTCAAACCATCGATTTTCTTAAGCTTCTAACCCGCTGTAACCTTACGACAACGAGCAATTTAAGAATATCTTGGGTTGCTTATAGTCACCTAGAGCCACTTACCTACAGGTGATGGACACAATAGAATCTCTCGGTTCAACTGGCAGGTTCCAGCAGCCAATGATCCACAGCGGACGAGCCACTGTATAACACCTGCGTTCAACAAGTAGATCCAGCATCGCCTGAGCCATAGATAACGACTAGTGCTGAATATCCCGGATCATCAAATATGCATCAGTCACTGAGCCCTGGGTGAAAACCCCCATCATATTGTCTTGGATCTTCCGTCAGACCCTTGCAATCACATCCACTGGGGCGAGGTTCAGTTCAGAAGGCACAGGTCACTTGACCGGCACCAGAAATCTTTGAGACATGCCATATTTCACAATTGCTCTCCTTATCCTTTGTATTTCGTTATTTCTTTTTCGTATTCCAAGAGCCATCTAGCTTGGTATTCACATCAGATAGAATTTCTTATTCTGCTCATGTAATCGCTGTAAAGTATAACTTTCGTATATTGTTTTCTAGGTATAGCTACTTTAGCCATAACATCTGTTTCATTACCAATGTTTCCAAAAGGTTTCCAGGGCCCCAGGAGAGTTCTTCATTCCTTTGCTTTGAGTCGCTCTTTACCATCCAGTCTTTCACTTTGGGATGCACTGTAACAGTGTGTGTGTGACTTGGAGGAAATGAAGATACATGACCATACGCAAGACTGTGACTAAGACAGACTCGGTCCTAATACTTAACCTAGGTGTGGAGTGCATGGCCATAGACGCTGGGGGTACTCTTGTAGTTCTTGCTCTATTCTACCTCGTAAAAGCTGTGTAGAGATGAGACACCTCAGTGGCACAGAGTGAGAAATATTCATATTAAAAGAACCATGTTCCACATATTTACTTCCTTTGAGCACATTATGATGTCTTCTTAATCCATATAGGAAAAGAACATTCTCCTTTATTTGAATAAACCGCATTTGCACAAAAATGGAAACCGTGTGTGAGTTTGAGGAAAGAGTAAAGGTCAGGGAGGAAAAAAAATGATAGGTTTTTGCATCACGAATTGATCTCCACTGTTCCCTTTGTCGCTGAAAGGGTCGGACCCCTCGGTTGTCTCGTCTCCACAGGCCTTCCCACATACTCTGGTGGGAGCTGAGGGCCGCGTGGAGAGTTTGTGGCCTCCACTTTAGCCGAGAGGGAACGACTGGATGTGAGGCACAGTAACCTGACGAGTGTTCTTTGATGGTGACTGTGGAAAATCGGAGCAACAGTCTCCCATTTGAGTGTCTGGAAGGGCTGCTGTGGCGGCGCTGCCTCAGTTTTTGAACAAGTGTGTTTTGAGGTGGGACACTTAGGCAACGGCAGGATGTGAGGAATGGTGATAAAGTAGCATTATTCCAACAACCCATCTCTCAAACCACCACCTAGTTCCAGAGGACTCGGGGATCAAATCATGTTACTTCCAGGTACAAATCGTAGGGTGGTGTTGAATATTTGGTACTAAGCACATACTGAGAAGCACATTACTTAATGTGTTGATCCATAACGTGTCGAGTGAGCAGCCATCATGACTAAAATGTGCGACGGATATCTCTGCAACAGAAATTCATCTCCTTGAACTGGATGGGAAACTGATGCAAAGGACTGGAAATGAATTCAAACAACAACAGACCACTGGGTCTTTTCGAAGCTGATAGAGGTAATGGAAGATGGTAGAAACTCGCAGATTTCTGTGGTAAGAATAGAGATATACAAACATTTTGATGAGAAAAGTACTTTAAACTTTTCATGTGACTACAAAAGTGCAAGTAATGTCAGTTGTGGATTTGAAGCGAGAAATCTGTCAAGTCTCTTCTCAAATTTACCTATGGTGCCGTTTTCAATCACTACTTGGTAAATCGTTTCATATAGCAACGATCCTGCTGAAAGAAGTCCTTCTCTTCACTTGAGGTAAAACGTTTGCCTTGGAATACTTATACAATAATTAAAATGAAATCAGACGCACCTACCCTAAGAACCGTATTAAGATTATCTAGGTCTCTAATGATTTCAAATACACCAACAAAAGAATAAAACAACACGAGTAAATTCAGACAGCAACAGACCACTGGGTCCTAACGACTGTTTGGGAGTCGATGAGAAGAGAAGCGCATATATTGATATGGTAGGAGTAGAAAGACTTACAGGTTTTTAAAGTGGAAGACCAATGAACGTATACGAGGTTGTGAATAGTGTCAGTCGTGCATTTCATGTCAGAACGTCTTTATGGTACTGTTCCAACTACTCTAATTGGTAAATCGTCCCATATATGTTAGCAGTTCGAAATACACAGGAGACTGTATCCATTACAACGAGTGATATCAGGTGACTTTATCTTTTAAATAGCTCGTCAGGTCGAAATGATCGAAATCTTTAATCATTTTTAACTCTTTTTTTAGATTACTCTTAACCTTCTCATTTCCAAACTAAATGCATTCAGATATTGTATTCGACTCTCATAGGATTTGTTTCACAGGGCGAAAATCATCTTGGTAGTTCGCCTCTGTATTCCGGCTACGTCTTTCCTCAAGTAGGTTGACCAAAACTGAGCTCAATATTCAAGATAGGGACGCACAAATGAGTTGTAAAGAGTGAGGATAATTTCCCTAGACGTAAATTCGAAAGATCTGCTTATGAATCTAAGTAATGTGTTCGCCTGTTTTACTGGTACATTTTTTGTTAGATTTTGCATTTATCTATTTTAGAGGTCTGTCCATCAGTTTGTTTATGTCTGTTTGATGCTGCCGACGTTCTGTTTGTATTAGTTTATTTCCTAACTTAATATCGTCTGTGACGAATTCATGGGCCGCCCAGGGTCGAGCGCATAGGTTCGAATCCTGGATGCGGCAGTCGGTCCACAGTCAACCCAGCTGTTCATCCACCCGTAGGGGTTGGTCTATGTAATAGATACCTGGCGCTACCTCGCATGCGCACGGGGATAGGGGGTGCCATTTCATGTGTGGTGGGGTGGCGACGGGAATGGATGAAGGCAGCAAGTATGAATATGTACATGTGTATATATGTATATGTCTGTGTTTGTATATGTATGTATACGTTGAAATGTATAGGTTTGTATATGCGCGCGTGTGGGCGTTTATGTACATACACGTGTATGTTGGTGTGTTGGGCCTTCCTTACGTCTGTTTCCTTGCGCTACTTCGCTAACGCGGGAGACAGCGACAAAATTTAGTAATATAGTAATAAAAGATAATGATAATAGTTATAATATATATATATATATATATATATATATATATATATATATATATATATATATATATATATATATATGTAAGATGGAGAAGTCATTCAAAAAATTGTAAAGAGATCTTTAAGAAAAAAAGGGAAAAGAAACAAAACACTCAGAGATGAAAGAAAACGTAATTAAGAACAAACAGAAGCAGGTGCTGCAGTAGACTGAATCAAGCTACTCCACCTGGGAATGCAAACACCGGCGAGTCGCCGCACCATTTGCAATTGCGGTGTGTTCATCCCAAGCGAACGAGATTAGAACCTTCCCTGTGGCAGTGAAGCTACCGCCAAATATAATTAGTTGAATCATGGGGTGCAGAAACGCACAACTGCTGGAGTTTGGGGTCCATGGATGACACACACGCAGAGACAAATTATGTTTGCGGAAAAAATGAGCAGAATCCGTAAATTTCATTTCAGTTTGGTACACATGTTAAAATCCTCGTAGAGTATGTAAGAAGTGACGTTATTGACGCCAATTGATTTTGAAATACGATACCAAGAGATGATGATATAGGCCAGTGTATGATACTGCATCAGTGCTATAATGACCCGAAATTGAAATGCCTTAGACGAGAAGTTAAAGATGACAAAGAACTTAGAACACATGAGACGTTAAAGCCCATTTCAGCTTCGCTTGCTGCAGCGAATTTAAACAACACGATCTGGAAAAAAAAGATTACTCCGGCTGATCATATCAACACATCGTCTTCAGCAAAACCTTGAAATATGTCAAAGTCGTTGGTATGAAAAGCAAACTAGTGGTTGATCCAAACCTGCGGCAAGAGCTGTTTAGATCAACATAGTTGGAAAATAAACTCAAGTTGAAGATATATAACATTTTGCCACCCAGTTCTATGATTTATCTGCAGAAAATGTCCAGAGATAGAACTCACGAGATCTATGCTATGTAAGCAGGAAATACTGAGCATGAAGGTGATGCAGCCTTTGCCAGCTGCAACACCACTACTTTTGGATATGACGGTGGCAGCTGAGGACATTTATTGGCTATTAAGATCTATAACTTGTTCTCCACCAATAGAAATGCATTAGCTGTATCACAAGTCTGGTCCCGCACTCGTGAGCCGAAGGTTATATTTTCCAGCACCGAACGTAATCTAACTGATACTTTTAGTTCCGTCTACTTAACTACTTCCTGGCATAAAACTTTATAAGAATTTCCTTCACATTTTAACACTGACCTTAAGAACATGGCTCATCTGATTTCAGTGGCTTCTCACGTGATTTTCAAAAGTGTTTCCATTTGTATCGTAATGACAGAAATCCCACTTTTACTGCATGTTTTCACTTGAGACAAAGCTCATTTCACTGTATGTTTTCACTTGATATCTGCATTGTATGAATGCTGAAATTTGTATAGTGACGGATAGCTGTATCAGATACCTAAATATCTCACGAAAGGAACGTCTGCTGTATTAAATCGAGAGCGCTAAAAGACAACTGAACATGTGCAGCTTGGCACATACTGAGGCCTGTATTGTTTAATGCGTTCATCAACATCTTACTAACATCAGTCACAGAAAGTTTCGTGAGTTTTACAACTGGTGTTGATGTTTCTATGTACCCAAAGACCCTATAAGAAAATATCAGAGTTCCAAACTATCGTTTTTGCAAAGAGAAAACAAGGGCGTCTGTTGGCGAACCAGTGACTGTTAAAATGAACCCCCAATGTTAAACTATAACCAATTGATGACATTTATCTCATAAGACTCTTGGTATTTCACTTCCTTGTACTCTAACCGTTGCCCAAAACTGAATGGATAATGTATGCATAGATTCAGTGGTCTCAGTGCTGTGGCAAGTCCCAACCATAATTTTGATACTAAAGTAAGATTGGTTTGAGTGAAGTACTTAACCTTTATAATAAGACCTTTAATGGCTACCGTCCATGCACCAACTGTGGCCCTGCATATATTCGACTCAAGTAATCGAATACCCTTCTTGTTGTCTGTGTAAAGTAGGGGATCACACGGATCATTTTTCGTCAGGCATCTATGAAAGTAGAGAGAAGTAATGTTTGTAGTTTAGCCAAAATTCTTTAGGGAAAGTCAAAAAAATCACCTGGAGAACTGATCTAAGTTTTGCATTACCTGAATGAGTTAATTCCGTCTTGAAAATAAAGTATGCTAAAGGAATGAAACTAGTGTGTGATACTGGATGTTATAGTTATCATGACGCGAGTCTAACAAAGACCCCAAGTCAGTTTTTTTCATCTTTTATGCTATGTCTCACAGGATAAGAGAGACCACCGTGATACATTAGCCGTAAAAGTGGTAAAACAATCTAAACGGACTTGTATCTTATGTAAATGAGTCTGTGAATAAAAAGAAGCACATACGGAACCCAAATGAAAGAATGTCTTAAGCATAGACCCCACAGAAGAAAAGAGGGTTGTTCCAGGTGTTGTATAGATATGGTAACTTTTGTAAAAGTAGAAGTTGACATTCGATAATCACAGACTAACTGGTACTGTCAGCACGTATCAAAAAAAGCAACCTTTTCATATCATCATAAAGTAAATCTGAGGAATATATTCAAAGACAAGAGAAAACAACAGCTGAAATATATGAAGAATTAGCAGAAGGGGCGTGGAAAAATGCGGTAGAACTTGTAATCAAGGATAAGACACAAGAAATGAGAATATCGTTAAGATATATACATTCTGTATAGGTTTAGGTTCATAATCTATGAGGTAATAGATCCAGGTATTCCCTTGAGGTTAAGTGGGGCCAGAAGAATGCCATAGTTCCGACCAGTTCCACATAGTTCCCCTCAAGCTGCTCCCCGACAACATAACTTTATTTCGACCAAGTTGTTCCCTCCTCTCGTGGGAGAGTCTCTGTGTCTTCACACATTGCTCAGCGTACCGGCACTGTATCTCTCTCAAAGCGTAACAGCTCCCCATACAGAGGTACGTTTCGTGCGCTACTCCTGTTCAGTTGAACCTCTGAATTTCCATATCATTTTGATTTTCTCGTTTGCATATCTTTGGGTCCTTGGCAGAGGCTGAATTTTGTGGCTCATTAGCTTTGATATGATGAATATATGTTTCCCATTAGATAATCTGAATGAATGATAGACATGACGTGATAACATCACCCACAGCTTCCCGACTCTAGATGTGATGAAGTTAGAACATTTTCAGCACTGTTGAGTTTGGATTTTGTTTGGACATGATAGTATTAACATAACTGTAGATTATACTGATCGTATGAAAATGAAAAAAAGAAAAAGCCTCTTTGTCATTTCTCAACTCAGCCAAGGGTTCATGAAAAATTAGAAAAAAAATAAAGCTTTGTTTTCAATTTTACGAACTCATATGAACTTGGACGTCTACAGCTTGAAACTGACCTAGACAGACTGATGAACTGGGTTTAAAAGTGGCAAATGAATTTTGATTCTGATAAGAGCAAAGGTTTACGCATCGGTTGTAAAATGAAAAGGCGAGCTATATTATGAATTTGGTGAACTGCAAAAGATAGAGAAGGAAAATGCCTTGGATGTAATGATCTCGGGTGACCTAAAACCATGTATGCAGTGCACAGAAGCGGTGAAAAGAGCGAATGAAATATTTTGGATTCATAAGTAGTAGGGTCTTCGAATTTAAGTTTAGGGAGATCACTCGTACTCTCTACAGTTCATTGGTTGGTCCATATCTTCACTATTGTGTTCAGTTTTGATCACCCTACAGTATCAAGGGGGTATTTTCCTTAGTATAGTCCAAGTACAGCACATTCTGATCGTTTTATTTTCTATCTTTGCTGAACTCTCCACCCTGTCGCGGAATTATTATTGAATAACTCATGGCTATCACATCAAATTCGTCTAGTCTCATTTTTCAGTACCATAAAATCACCAGAGAATGTGGCGATATTAATGCCTTTGGAAAACGTACTCTTGACCCCATTCCTTTCCACCATTATGTTCATCATCCCCTGTCAACCGTGAGGAGAAGTTCACTATCTTATCATTAGATTCCCATTTCATTTCACAGCCATTTATGATATTTATCACTAACAGGCTGGCTCTCTGGGTACTCCTCTGGCCTGACTGGTTATCTGGCGCTCTCTTGCCTGGCTAGCATTTAAGATGGCACTCTCCTTGCTTGGGTGGCTGGCTAGTACCTTCGTGGGCTGGTTGGTTGGCTGACTGGCACTTCTCTGGTCTGTCTGGCTGGCCGGCACCCATATTGCTTGGTTGGCTGGCTGGCTGGTATTCTCCTGGCCTGGCTGGTTGGCTGGCTGGTATTCTCCTGGCCTACTTGGCTATCTTCCTGGCTGGAACCGACATGGCCGAGGTGGCTTTCTGGCATCCCCGTGTTTTTATTCGATGTTTCCCTACTAGTAAACCTAAAATCCGGTTGCCTCCTTTTATTCTTGCTGCTACTTTTTTAGTGCACTTCGGATTATCACTAATATCAGCTCCCCTACATCCTTCTCTTCATTTATTTTAGTTAGCGGGTTACCAAGTATTTGAAAGTCACACTTCCTCTTTTTACTTCTAAAGTGCTTAGCTTTATATTTGTCTACGTTAGAATTTATCTGCCAGTGTTCCGACAACTCCGCTAATTTACGATCTCATAGAAGTATTTCACACCCCTGCCTATATACAGTTCTACCTCTAAGGTTTTGTATTATACGCACATTTGGGGATCTTAGATATGGGACGCAATTCTAGATCATTAATGTATATTAGGAAAAGAATAAGGCCAAGGACCTATCCCTGTGGTACACCACTTGTCACGTTCTGCCATACCCTGTTTCGTATGATTCTAATTCACATAACAGTCTCTTCTTTACAGAATGCCTTTTGAAACTCGAAAAGTAATACATCAGAGAGTACTTTTGAATCTGTAGTTACCAAAATCTTAACAAAGAACGGTTCTAGAAAATTGCAGGACGAGATATTTTGTTGTATAAGCCATTTTGGTTGTCTTGATATTATTTCGTGGCCTAGAAGTGTCAGAATTTTGTCTCTGGCTATTTCTTCATAGTTTTACATATGACTAACGGGAGGCTGACTGGGCGGTGATATAGGGCACATTTCTTATTCCCTCTCTTATTTAAAGGGGAACATTCGCCAATTTTTCGTCTTTAGGTACTATTCCTTAGATTAAGCAGAGAGAGAGAGAGAGAGAGAGAGAGAGAGAGAGAGAGAGAGAGAGAGAGAGAGAGAGAGAGAGAGAGAGAGAGAGATGGCCCCAAGGTGTCAACTGTCTGCCCACCTTTGAGAAGCACCAGGCCTTTATTACTAGTACCCGTTGCCGGACTGCACCCACCCACTCCACTCTGAAACAGCTCTCCAGACTCTTATTCCAGGAATGTATTCGAGAAAGCAACGATTCCAAACATTCCTGGGGCTATTAGCTCACTAGCATTAACAGATTTACTTACCTCGGTTGCTGCAAAATGCTCAACTGTTTCCTTACGCCTTTTGTTACTGTTATTGTGCGTAGTTTGGTGTGTGTATTTGTATGTGTGTGTGTGTGTGTGTGTGTGTGTGTGTGTGTGTGTGTGTGTGTGTGTGTGTGTGCGCGCGCGCGCGCGCTTGTGTTCTGCGCTGGAGTAAAGGTTACGTCTCATACAGTTATTATGGGTGAATCACTGACCTTGACTAATGTAATAAATGGGAATGATTCTCTCTCTCTCTCTCTCTCTCTCTCTCTCTCTCTCTCTCTCTCTCTCTCTCTCTCTCTCTCTCTACATATACATATATCGGAAATCACCTTAACATTTCATTGGTATATGAGATGCAGCTAGATGATATCATAGGCAGTCATATTCTAAGATACATAACCCGTCACATCACATACCTACTTCACAGAGGTACATCAGATGGTGGTGTCAGAGGTCGCGCTCGCTCGTGGATTTTTCTCTTTTTTTTCTATCGGGAGGTCTGCGTTGTGGAGGGCAGCGAGATGATTGGCTGTTTTCGGCATCAGAAGATTTCCTCCCCCGTGGCTTTGATGGAAGCCCAGCAAATTGAGTGATGAGGTGTAATCTGAAGGGCATCTCTCCTCCGATCCGTGGATCAGGAAGCCACTAGTGCCGCCGGGAATTTCTTAAAAGGCCCCGCGAGATCACCAGACGCGTAATTATGTTGCCAACCAAGCCATCTATATTGGGAGGTACTAGAAGGTGTTTACAACAATTAGGACATGTGCCTCTCCTAGAAGTGTCGCTCCTTACTCCCCTGACTTAACGGATCCCGGCTAGTGGAAGCGCCATGCCTATTATTATTCCCTTGACTTAACGGATCCCGGCTAGTGGAAGCGCCATGCTTATTATTACTCCCCTGACTTAACGGATCCCGGCTAGTGGAAGTGCCATTCCTATTATTATTCCCCTGACTTAACGGATCCCGGCTAGTGGAAGCGCCATGCCTATTATTATTCCCCTGACTTAACGGATCCCGGCTAGTGGAAGCGCCATGCCTATTATTACTCCCTTGAGATAACGGATCCTGGTTAGTGGAGGCGCCATGCCTATTATTACTCCCCTGACATCACGGATCCCGGCTAGTGGAGTCGCCATGCCTATTATTACTCCCCTGACATCACGGATCCCGGCTAGTGGAGTCGCCATGCCTATTATTACTCCCCTGACATCACGGATCCCGGCTAGTGGAAGCGCCATCGCCATTACGGTTCTTCAACGGGGAGGAAAAGAAAACGCTGGCTGAGGGTGGGGTGGGGGACACAACTCTCCTCTCTCCGTAATGAAAATAGTCCGTGTTGGTGAAAGGGAGTAGTAGTAGTATAGGACGAATCGTGTGGGTTAGGTGACCCATTGTGTTAACATTGGTCCCAGGGATGCATCCTGCTACGCTGGAAACACATTAACCAGAGAAAACGTAGGTTAACATAGCCTCAGGCATTACGTAGCTGGAGGGATCACATGGGTATTAATATAGTCGTGACAGGAGGTTATAATAGGAGGCCAGTAGCTTCCAGGGCTTCACTAACTTCCGTCGTTCATAAGATATCAAATTATTAGACGTCCCCGACGAGGTTGGCGGGTATGGAAGTGTTTGGGATGTACAAAGGCAGAAGATAAACTTTTTGTTTCATATATATATATATATATATATATATATATATATATATATATATATATATATATATATATATATATATATATATATATTGCCTTGTCTATTTTTGCATTTCTGCTCCCCTGAAGGTGTGTCTTGGGGAGATCAACTTTTTATGCTATACTGGTTCCTGTTTGCTTTGTGAGTTACCAGCCGTAATATTCTAGAGAGGAGGGTTGGTGTGGTTGAGAAAGTTAACCAATGGGTCACCCTCTTAGATGTGGATGTTTTAGTATGATTTTTCCCATTTCCTTAAGATCGTATTACAGGCCTTTCGGCCCCAGGTTTGCGCTATTGCACCTTCTCAGTTTCAATATATTTCTGTCTGTGAAGTTCCTTCAGGATTGTCCAAAGGTTGTGTGTGTAGTATTTAAGTCACTGATAATATAAGCAGGGTCATGCATCCCTACGATCTTAAAGTAATCTCTCTAATAAAAGTGCTCCCTGGCATTAAGTATGTAACGTATGTTATGATGAAATTGACAAAGATCATTAACGTTACTGAAACGTTATTTTGGTACTGGAATTCGTCAAACATCCTATATTTTAGGCCTTTTCTAACGATGAGTGCAGCTTTAAGAGGCCACACAGGCCGTGCGTTTCACGACAAGCGTTAATAAAGATATATGAAGACTAAACACGGTAATATAGGGCCTAGGACCAGAGCAGGTAATTTGCGAGGTAGGGCAGGAGCCAATCACTCACTGGTTCTGTGCCGGTCGGAAAGATAAAGTCAACAGCTATCGCTACCACCAGATTACAAAACAATATCATACCCCACCCGGGCCTGGGGGATCTCGAACATGAACCACCGCTTCAACAGTTTCTGAACTCATGTTTATCCTAAACAAACAGAGGATCAAACTTGAGGTAAACGATGATGTAAGTCTGTTAACAGCTGAATAGAAAGGAAAGAGGGAACGTTTTTCTCTTCACTTGAAAGCCCTTTGCTAATGAGGGGATAATTGTTGACAGATAGAAAGACCAGCAGGGCTTACTGTAGCCTTCCTGGATCTCTGTGTGTATTGGGTTCTGTCATCTGACAGTCGTAGACCGCAGACGCAAGCCCCTGGGAGGTACTCCTGTAATGATTAGAGCGCAGAAGAGGCACCTGCAGTCATCCTCACCTCCGTGTTAGGACTGATGGTCTTGCTTTCAGAGTTACGGAGCTGCACTCACATGCTTTCCATACAGCATGAACTATTCTCTTGTTCTTATTTCTGGTCTTCGAGCTCTTTCTCTCATGCGTTAAAAATCAAAAAGTTACCTTCAGAATCACGATCATTTCTTCTTAGACACGTCTGTTATGTATGTGGTAGCACGATAGGCAAAAAGTCGCTCTCAACGAGAATATATCATGACCCTAAAGGAGCCCACCTTACTCTTTTCCAGCATGCAGTGCAGCCTTAAAGTTGCAGGTGCCCCATAAAGAGGGTTTGGGAGTTGCATAACTAACTCTCTGACGCCTCGTATCTCCTTGGAACCCTCCCTTACCTCTCAGCGAAGGGAAGTCCTCAGGTTTCCCCCCGAACCAAACACACCTCCCTAGCACACCTTCCTAGATCCTATCCACTTTGTATATATCGCACTTTCTCCTCATAGGATGTTGTTAGCTGCTTTCAATCGACTTCCTTCTCCCTGGCATTGATATATATATATATATATATATATATATATATATATATATATATATATATATATATATATATATATATATATATATATATATATCATAGTGTATTATATTTTACCCACGTCAGAATCCTTCTTATTTGACTTAACCATTCCAGTTTTTCACTTAAACCTCCCTGAGACATCACAAGCAAATATCTCCTCCTTCTCACTGACACCCCGCAGCAACACACCCCAGCCTGACGTAGTATGTTCCATCAGCTAACACCGTAAGCACTAGCCTCACGGGTCATCTCAGCAGCCTGAATCCTAGGAGAGAGCGGGTCGAGGTACGTCACTCCTAAAGACCTGTTATATTCATGGTCATGTTATCTTTTCATTATATTCCCCCAAGGACCCTGTTACAGTTCCTCCTTCCTATGAACAACTCTCTCTTTTTGCCTCTTCCTTTGTGTTGAGTTTGCATAGCAATGAACCCAAATACTTAAATTCTATAACTTTTTCAGGGTATCTTTGCCATACATCTTAACTGTGCACTTCACATAACTATCATTTTTACCATTTTTTCTTATAGTAAGTTCTACCTCACCCACTCTCCCCTCAAGAACCATCTCCTTGCTTTTATGAACATATTCCCACAACTTTGTTCTTTTTTTTCACACTGCAAAACTGGTACACTTTCTTCAGTCATTTATCTTCGCTCTCGTCGCGATACGTGTACCTTCGGAAATGTGTACTTCTCTTAACAAACATGCGAACTGTTCTTTCAAAGCAACGATACTTCTTCATATTCTTCTTGATTTTACGAACACATGTTTCTCAGCAGAGTAGCTGTCTTTCTCACGGTACCGTCTCGTCTTCGTGTATAAGGACTTATTTCAATAACACGTCGCGAACTTAATCAGGAATTTCTTATTACGGTGACATATATTTCTTATTGCGATGGCTGAAGATGACGGTCTTAATTGACATTCTTATTTATTCATATTAATGAGTTTATAAGATTCTTAGTCGTCTTTTACCAGTAATATTCAACTTTGGACGGAGAAAAAGGGAAGTACATATGTGAACATCTTCAAGAGCAACTTTTTCAGAACGTAACCTTTCGGGTTGACCGTAATTCAGGTCAAGATATGTATATGATACATACATATACACGCGATAACCAGGACATTCTCACGATGTATAACATAAACCTTAAACAGCACTAAATTAAAGGAGAGAAATTCACAAATTTAAGATGAAAAATGAATACTTAAAAACCTGCAGAGCCTTGATTACTGGCCTATTTCAAACAAGACTTAACTAACCCCTTAAACATGAAGACATAATTACTTGTATTTCACCTGATGCACATGACCTTGACGTGAGGTAAAGCCTATCAAATTCTAGTTTTCAGAGGCTCCCTGGACGGTACTGTTGATAACTGAACCTCAAGAAGAAAGGAGTATGTCGTCAAAGTGACTGGAGAGTTCCCGAATACTTAAGAATGCTCCTTGTGAATCATTCCCTTGACGGGTTACCTAAAATCCTCTCGTCTTCCAAGTCGAGACTAATCACACCTGTTAGCATTCTGTGGAATTTGGTACTGACCTGTCCTCATTCATGTTCGTTCAGTGAAATTTCATATGTAAGGTCGCAGTACGAAAACACATTAGCTTTCCCGGCAACACGTAAAATTAACTTAATCTAAGTCTCGTAAGGATTGCCAGCCTCTGCAGTGAACAGTAACATTGCTGGTAATTTGAAGGAATGTGAGACGAACTTCATCAGCATTCAAAATTACCCGACTCATAACGGCAGCGTTGTCATATAATGTTAAACATCCGTGAATATAAGTCTGATGTGGAACAGACACTTATGCTTGAGGGTATATAAACTACTTGTCCCAGACTAAGGAATCTAGCACTTGCATGGGACAAGGAATAGCTGCTTCCATGTATGCAGCATTTTACCCATTGCTTTTGTGTCTCTCCAGCACATAACAGCAGGGAAGTATTTGACAGGTTTTACAGCCTCGCCAAAGTAACTTTTATATGATGAGTCGATATCTATAAACCGTGGAGAGATTGGTGGTGTACTAAAGGCACTCAAAAGAGGGTAACTTGTGCATATCTTTTGTGGGGTTTAGTTCAAGATGGATACAGTATGTTCAAAGGAATGGGTTTGAGCTTTCTTGAAAAAGTCTGTTATACGCTAAGGTGTGATTGAAGTTTTTGTGATGAAATTCTAATTCTGGTTCTATTTTATATCTCTGGCTTCCTGATATATCTCATCTTGCAGCTCGCGCAGCTCTCCAACCAAGAAAGATCTACTTTGGGGTTATTACTCCCCCAGATTGGTGTGGTGGCTGTTTAGCGTGAAAGCGATATCTGGTATCGATTTTCATCGCTACCTCAACGGTCAGATTACGCCACAGCAATCGGCTGTTGTGTGCTCTTCGTCTTCTCTGCTAACATTTTGTTCTGATGGTTTCAGCAAAGAAGAAGTCGGCGCCACATATTATGATAAGTCCAGAGGGGTGTAAGTGATAAGCTTTGGCTGCAGAATACGGTGCACAGATTTCCGAAGATTCCAGAAGGTAAAGCATTACTGGTTACAGTAACTGTTAGAATGTTAGAAGTCTTATTCATACTTCGACAAACAGTGATCAGAATAAATGAAATACTTGATGCTTGTTTTCTGTGATGGGTCAGTAGCAGCTTACCCTAACGCATTTTTTTTTACAAGTTATTAACTTACCGATAAGATGGCGCTCGTGGCAACTTTAAGTAACTTCAAAACCTCTTGTAACTTAGGATAGTTATGCATTCCAAAGTCAGCGTGTCTGTGTTTTTACAAGTGTTTTATCTCGTTTTTTAAGTAGTGCTCCCTCAGTGTTACGGTGGTTGAACAGCTCATATACCAGTGAACATAAGAACACTGGCGATCAGTCCTTAAACCATTTACATCTTGTGTAAAGACATTGAAAACTTGGTAACATTCATTAAATGATGCCAGGATTATCGCAGTTGGACGTGCTGTCGATGAAATGAACCAGGGCATGTGATGCGGCCGGGAGAAACCATGGGGAGGTCTGTGGGACCTGGATGATAGGGAGCTGTGGTTTCGGTACATTACACATGACAAGTCGAGAATGGATGTGAGCGGATGCGCCCATTCTTCATTCATTCCTAACGCAGGAAACGGGGATGAAGTATAAAGACGTAAGGATGTTTGACTTTAGTGTAAAACACATTAAGACCCTTGGAACCCTGAAGGGATGGGAGTCATCCGGTGTAGACCGTGAGTGTTGTTCATAAAGAACTGGATGAGGGGGACAGTTGTTTGGTGCTTGTTGAGTCGTTACAGTTAGATATACTTGTCAGAGTTGTGTTTCCGAGGAGAGGGGAACTCTGAAACGATAAGTTGGTGAAGTGAGAGGCAGGGATAAACTCACTTCCTGCTTAGAGTTTGCTGGTTGGCTATGAAGGGTTTTGGGATGGAAGGGGTCTTAAGTTATTGCAGGGACCTTAAGGTTGGGCTCATATTGAAAGAATAGTTTGTTCCACTCTGTAGGTGGTGAATCTGCGCAGTTGCTATGTAACTAGTGATTGTGTTAAGGTGCTCTGTTTTGTGTGAACTTTAATTTTTGTTATGCTTATATTTGAAGCATTGGATGACCCCGTAAGTAAGACGTAGTTAAGAATGGAGCAGACGAACTTTGTGCAGGATAAGAGGGGATTGTCCTTATTCCCGAAAGTGGTGCCAGCAAGTGCGCTAGGTCCGGCAAAACTAGATCTACAAGTGTCTGTGAGGTTAGTCTACCCTGGACTGAAGTAGTCGCAAAAGTAAGATCGAGATTGTCCCTTGTAGTATGCGTATTTGACGAGGAAGAGTCCGGGGTCTCATCCATAGCATTAACTACACATGTAAATCCGTTCTTGTAGTGTTACTTTGTTGTACTAGAGCTGGAGGATGGATGGTTAGCATTATAGTCCCTACGGACGATAATGAACGGATCTTCAGTTTGAAGTAATGGATCATATAAATCTAAGGTTACCCCAGTATGCCTATAAATGTTATATATGTGAGAATTTCACTCATTCTCTAAATGAAGTTTCATAGCGTGAGCATCTACACCTTACACCTTTAGTCTACTGGATCTTGCTGATAGGTGCAGTGCATAGGATGACAGATTCTACTAAAATTATATATACTGATTTGTTTTGCCTTCCCTGTAGTCGAAAGCGTTGGTGGTTGGCGAACCTGAAATCATGACTTTTACGGAAGTATGTTTCTTGTAGTAACGCTACACCTGTGTCATTCTTTGTCATTACATGTTGGTGTAGGTGGATGTTCCGTCCAAGTCCATGAGCATCTTACTAATACAGTCATGAGAAGCGTCCAGGTTGTGTGGCGGGTCAGATAGTTCTGCCAGCTCCGTGAACGTGTTCACTTCGTCGTTGTTCGTCATCATCACTGACAGTGTGCTGTCTTCTGTAACACTTTCACTCTCTCGTCGTCCTTCGTCAAGTCACTGCACGATCTTGATGAGTGATTCAGGTAATAATTGTGGTCCTGGGATTCTCTCCTCATCTCGTTGTCTTCCATTATATTCTCTGCAGCGATTCCGTCGGTACCTGTGCGTTGCCTATTCCGAATCCATTCGAACCTACGGTGAAAGTTGCTGAATCGTTCGCACCCGTTGATGAGGAGAGTTTGATTCTCACCGTCGTAGTGAGCAGATTCGTTTGTGCTCGTACGACAATGTTGCTGGACGGTTTGTAGGAAAGTTTGTTGAACGTGAACTCTCATATGAACGTGGTTACCAATAGACTGTGTTCCGTTCTTGGTTCTTGTTGCCCCGCTATCTGCTGCACTCGTAAGGGTTTTTCTAGGGGGATTTCTGGTCGGATGTTATAAGGCTTCGTAGAAAATCAATTTCTTCTTTTTCCGCATCTGTTGCTGAAGTCGTGCGTTTTCCTCTCAATTTCTATTTGCTCCGAGCCATCGAGAGCAATTGCGCTCTGTTCTTGAAAGGTATTTTTTTTATAGAGTTTTGGTTGAGTCATTCACGATACTACCGATCTCTCCTCTGAAAACCATCGTTTGAATGCTTTCATAGACTGTAACGGGTTCTCGATAGTCCTCACTATTTTTCATCTAAGCTCTTTATGGCAGAATATGAGAACGTCTGGGTATCAGATTCTAGAATGTCAATATGTTGCGAGTCAGAAGTTCTTGTCTCTGTTTCACTTGTCGGAGGAGTTGGGAATTGTAGCGTATGACAAGGCTTCTCATAGGGCTGCTGAGGCAGCTGATCCCAGGTAGGGAGAAGCTTCTGTCTAATATTATCTCGTTGTCAAGTATGCTCCTTGCGTGGCCTCAGTATTGGACAGTTTCGATTCCAAGCATTATGATCCCTAAGCATTTGAGACACACCCAGCACCGCCTCCTCCACTGATCGACTTTGTTTTATATAGTTCCTTGTCGAAGGGTGCCTGGTGCAGACCCCACACCTCTCGCTGAATGTGTATCTAGTTGTCACATACCTAAAGTTTTGACACTTGTTACACCTTCGTGGCTTTTTAATGTGAACTCTTCGATGTATGAAATACCCCAAGTGTCTTGCCCTTACTCTCGGCTGCAGCCTCTCCGAGCTAGTGCAGGGTCATCTTGTTGCTGGGATGCTGACCTTAACCCACAGTTTCCGTTCTTCCCTCCGTGTCTGAGAGGCAGGGACGATAGATTTCTCGTGTACAGATCACTGACGACAGACTATGAGTGATATGAATGGGTAAACTATAACTTATGATACTGTTTTATCTCGAAGTGACCACGAATATTTCATGGAGGAGAAGAGGATGAATGTGGTGACGACGAACCACAGACTGAAACTAAAATGTTTACAGGTTTGGGTCTTACGGCCTTGTTCCTCCTCCGCCACATAAGCCTGGTTGTCCTGTCTTTTCTTTTCAGTGATTGACGATATATAGACCTCCGTCGTGATGCTTGTTGCTGGATGCAAGAAAACAAAAAACTCATCTCGTCGTGCAATAAAACAATGTCAACTGCAGGAATTGCTTTAGATATATCCCTTTATGATTCCGTTGTTCCCAAGAAGCCCCCGTGACTCGATGAAGCTGTACCAGCCAGAGCAGAAAACTGACTGCAAATATACTGAGGACCAAGGCTACCAAGATGGTTTCAAACCCGCAAAGACACTCACTCAATTAAAGCCGTCTCATACCGCAGTGACCTTCGGAAGTCGGATAATTCGCTGACTTTGTTTGAGGATCATTAGATCTGAACAAGAATTCCCTCGACCGATCTCCAACTGTTTTCGTAACGCTATGGCTCGACCCTGCCTGCCATCCTGTGCGACGGTCGTGCTCCAGTTGCCAGACCCCTCGGGTTTCCCCCGGCTTGATCTCATCTGGTCTTCGTAGATACTCGTCCTTTCAATGAATATTACTGAAGAATGTGGAGAGCTTCGTTGAGAAGGCCGATGAGATGATACTGCCACGATATACACACACACACACTTGCTTGCATCACTGGTAACCGTATTAAAGGTATAGTCTCAACACCAAGTATAAATGTGACCCAAACCTGGCTTCTTTTGCCGTTGTCGAGAGAGCCTAATGCACTGCTTCAGTTTCCACCGCACATCTGACAGTGATAGACTCAGTAAGGCATGGAAGCTCCTGTCACTGAGGTCCTCAACGTATTTATATGACGCGATGATTTCTTTTTAGCTGGGTCACCAACGATGAATCTGAGCTGAGAACATCTCTGCACCGTTCCCACGAGCTGAGACGTCTTGAGCTGAGTCCATTTTCACTGAAAACGGACCATCGTCTTCGACTTTACTATTCTTTTTTTTTTCTATTCATGTCTCAAATGATAATAATAAAAACCTCTGTAACAGTCGTTTACAAAGGAAAGTAACATATTTCACCGCATTATTTTCATTGGATCCTTTCAAGGTCCTTTTCTTCCTCGATGACCATCTTCCAGTGCTCCTGCAGGACATCTGTAATGTGCAAGGAGTTTCCCAGCTACCGATGGAGGCACTTCGAGAACGCACAGCGTGGCGGAGAAGATTGTTAGATGAATGCAAAGGTATACAGAATTCTGTAAAATATTTGGATGACAGTAACTTTGAAACGAGTTATGAAACAATGATAGAATTTCTTCAATTACAAGATTTTATTAGAAAGTTTTCTGTAGACTTGCTTAAAAAACTCAGCTGATGTTTTGATCACTCCGCCCGTTTAACTGGACTGGCAAGTCGAATTTCAGTATTTGCTGACGACTCGAAATATATGAAATATATAACGCAATTCAGATGCAAACTGCCTGAAAATTGGGAGGATTCAGACAAGCTGATGCAACGGTCAGAAACATCGTAAGTCGATTTCAACACAGGAAAATGAATAGATTAAGGGCGAAAATACAGCACTTTGCTCTCTCTCTCTCTCTCTCTCTCTCTCTCTCTCTCTCTCTCTCTCTCTCTCTCTCTCTCTCTCTCTCTCTCTCTCCAAAAAAAAGAAAAAAATATAAATGCTTGGTACACTATTATTTGAAGACAGATGATAAAAAAAAAAAATCATAGGAACGATTAACTGTTATGACCTAAAGCACGGAAATCAACGTCTAGCTGCGTAGGATAAAAGCAACAGGATATTAATTTTCATACCTAGTTATATAAACTATAAATTAAAGGATTAATTACCCACTTGGAATCACTGTTCAGTTCTGGTCACCAAAGTTGACCCAAAAGGTGATTGAAAACTAGAACGTGTTCCATAGTGAGCGATGAAACTAATCCCAATCACTCAGAAATATGTCTGACGAGGAAAAGACTCAAAGACCTAACTAATATCATGGCATCAGAAGAGGCCAGGATCAGAGAAGGTCGAATATAAGTTATCAAAACTGATATGAAATATTGACTCCATTGGATAATTTCTTCACATAAGACAGGCATTCATAAACCAGAAATAACAGTTTGAAGATTAAAACAAGATGTAACAGCCACTTGGGCAAAAGGTTTCCAAAGCTGTAAAGTGGTCGAACATTAGAATATCGAAGCATCCTAACTCCAGATTGAGTTCGTGCGAAGCTTATCAGTACTTTCAAATTCAGGTGATGTAAGTAAGCAATCCTGCCTGCTTCCATCAGCAGTATTTCAACCTATGTTTCGTTCTCAGAGTCTACCCTCCGTGCAGCTGTTTGTAAAGTTGGTAGGATTTTTCTCTTTTTTTTTTCTGTTCAAACTTTCCCACAAAATTTTGATGACAAAGTTTAAGCCTTAGTATATGGTCTCTCTCTCTCTCTCTCTCTCTCTCTCTCTCTCTCTCTCTCTCTCTCTCTCTCTCTCTCTCTCTCTCTCTCTCTGTGCGCGCTTGCAGTTGAGCCAGAGAGATAGGTAGGGTGGGGGCGTTGCCTTCTGTTCTCGCAACAGTCATTCTTCCACAGTTTAGATCGTCATCATATAGTCTCGTCATGACAATCGGGTCTCCTGTTATCTGTTTTTCCCACGTACTCTCATGCACAACTGGGCTCATGGACGTTGTCTTTGAGGGTCATGTTTGACCCGAAAAGACCTGACGGGTTATCTACTATTACATTCTAAACACTGTTTTTCCCCTCGCTGCCATCACCTCTTCCACTGCTTCTCCTTTGTTCTCAGATATCTATCACCTCCTCCTTTCGCTCCTGCTACTAACCTCTCCTCACTCGTCTCATCATCATCATCATCATCATCATCATCATCATCATCATCATCATCATTCCTAACGAGGGCCACTTCTTTCCAGAAACGCTAATCAGTTCCTTCTCTGCTGAATTCTACCACTGCCTTAATTTGTTATCAGTAGCCTCGTCCACAAGTGGACGCGGCAACTCCCTTTCCTCGGTGTCGTCGCTCTTCTTTGATAGGTACCTCCAGCTTTCCCCACCTATCTTGTGCCACCTATCTTGTGCTACGCCCTCCTCACCTAGAATCATCACCTCAACCCCTCAGCCACCTGAAACTTTCTTTGCTGTTACTATCTCCCTCACCCATTTCCACCCTTCCATTAAAATGCTGCCTTCTCCATTGTACTTAGGGCCATCTCTTTTCCCCACCTCACCCCAATGTGCAACTGGTAACCCCTTCGTGTTAGCTCGTTGCTGAGGATATTACAGTATTCTTTCTACGATTCTTTTTCTACATTCATGACATGAGAAAGCGACAGGGAGACGCGATAAAGAACGAAGACATAATACGGAAGAAATACGATATAAACCTTCCCAGGTTGAGGACGTAATTAATGGAACTTCTCCCCTGATCGCGCTCTCCTTCCGGATTCTCTCTCTCTCTCTCTCTCTCTCTCTCTCTCTCTCTCTCTCTCTCTCTCTCTCTCTCTCTCTCTCTCTCTCTCTCTCTCTCTCTCCACAACTTTATTAATCCACTTTCAATACTTCACATACCTCGTCACTTTCATACCTCAAAGAATGTAGCGTTTATGGTTTTGGGATGAGGTTAGTTTATGGCTGATCTTAAAGTCTCATCAATCAGCCTGTATGTTCTTTGGGAGATGGGGTGTTAGTGGAATGGGTCAGCAGCGCTTCATGAGTGGGCGCTGGGTTGGTGCGGTAAGCGTGGTTCTCCTTTAATGTGGGCCTGAGTTGGTTGCTGTGGGTCTCGTGGGTCATCATTGTGTTGAGAAAGGGGTGCCAGTTTCCGTGTTTATCTTTCAGTGATTAAGTTAGTGATAGTGTTATTTAGAGTTTAGATTTGTTCTCTGAATTCTGCTGATGGTAAGTGCTTCTGTTTGAGCTGGTTTGTTTATTTCATTGTGTAACTTGTGGGGGAGAAGAGAGGGTTATATTTCTATGTCGTTGCGGTGCGTGCTTTTCGCTGCCTTGGTCGAAGATGTTGCTGAAGGATGAGGTAGCTTGATTTATAGGTTCCGGAAGCACTGAAGAATGTGTAGAATGAGAGGTCGTTGTCTGGGATCCGGTAGGGCGAAAATGGATGTTTTTGAAGTTATTAGTAGTTCCAGCCATGTTACATGGATGCGAGGCGGAGGAGGTTGAATATGTTGGGAATGAAATGACTGAGAGCAGTATGTAGTGTGAGGTGGTTTGATCATGTAAACAATAAAAATGTAAGAGAAAGGTGCGATAACGAAAAATGTGTGGTTGAGAGAGCTGAGGAGGGTATGCTGAAATGGTTTGGAGATAAGGAGAGAATGGGTGAGGAGAGGTTGACACAGAGGATATATGTGTCATAAGCAGGGGGAATAGAGGGAGACCAAATTAGAAATGTTAGAATGGAGTGAAAAATTTTTTGAGCGATTGGGGTCTGACAATGCAGGAAGGTGAAAGGAGTGCACGGAATAGAGTAAATTGGATCGATGGAGTATACAGGGGTCGACTTGCTATCAATGGAATAGACCAGGGCGTGTGAAGCGGCGGGGGTAAAGCATGGAAAGGTTTGTGGGACCTTGTTATAGATATGGAGCTGTGGCTTCGGTGCATTACATATGACAGCTAGAAATTGGTTGGGACTGAATGCAGCCTTTCTTCGTCTGTTCCTGGCGCAACCTCTCAAACGCGAAAAAACAACGATCAAGTATTCAGTATATATATAGCCCAGTGGTTAGCGTTCCCTGCTACCACGCAAACTGTCCGGGTTCAAAACGTTACTAGTGGAGGGTATTTTGTGCTCTACGAAAAGTGTGCGTTTACAAGAAATATATTTGTTATATAAATGTATGTGTGTGCGTGTGTGTGTGTGTGTGCATATAGCTTTTTCACGCAGTATCTTTTCTCTGACAGAGGCTCTAATCAGGGGCAGAGGTTCCTATCAAAGACAAACCTTGTGTGAAATAAGAAGAAACTTTAAAAGTTCAGATGAGAAAGGATGTGAAGGCATGAGCTACAATAAGAGAAGATACATGCACGACGTACCTATGGGAAAGGTATTGTCCAACCCGGTGGCTCAGTCTCAATGACCCAGGAATTAGGACTTGTAAACACCAATTATTTTACTCTCGAATCTTCTAAATTTAGGTGAATCAGAGAGACCATATTACTGGAGACTATTCGCTTGAGATATCCGTAATAAGGACTTCTTCTAACATCAGAACGAAGGCGTATTATTAGAGTTAATCAAGAGAGCTCTATCGTCACAGGAAGCCTTGAAGAGCCTGTTACTCTTCCATCTTGACTCTTCGCTCGTCTTCCCGTCATTTTCTTCTGTCGTTAGATATGAACACTCCTAACTTCAGGATTCTTATGGTAATGATGATCACATCGAGCTAAGTTGTGACCTGCCTTGAGGGAATGTATATTTGCAGACTGGGGTGAGTGAGAGGCTGGCTGCAGATGGAGGGAAGGCATGTCAGTAAGTGAAGAACGATTGTTGGCAGGCGATGGGAAGAAGGTGGCAACAGGAGGGAGAAGGGGAGGCAGTAAGTGAAGAAGTGGTAGTCGTATGAGGGTAGGAGGTGACAGCAGTGGGGGAAGGAGGTGACAGAAGTCGGGAAAGAAGTGGCAGCAGGTGGGGAGGAAGTATCAGCAGTATATTGGAGGGTTGGAAAACCAGTGGCGGCAATTGACGATGGGATGTTGGTAGCTGGGCTGATGGCACTGGATGAGAAGGTACCAGAAGATGAAGTTATGGTACCCCCAGTTGGGTAAAGGAAAAGACAGTGGTAGGAGGGCCTTGCAGAGGGTATGGCAGCAGATAGAGAACGGGAAACTGCCAGAAACAAATGTTGGGGACGGTAGCAGTTGCAGAAGTGGAGAGGAAATGGTAAAGAAAGACTCGACTGTATTTGTAGGGAAAAAGGCTGTAGTTTGAGACGGAATACAGTAAGAAGGAACGATTTGACAAAGTCTGAAGGGTTGACGACAGTTAAAGGTAGAGTAGCAGCAGGTAAGGATAGGATGGCAGCAACTGGGTGTGTGTGTGTGTGTGTGTGTGTGTGCGTGTGTATGTGTGTGTGTGTGTGTGTGTGTGTGTGTGTGTGTGAGGGGGATATTCTTAGCAGTAGCTGAGGGACATGATGGCAGCCGATGAGAGAGGAGGGGGCAACAGCTAGATGTGGGATGGTAGAAAATGCGGTCGGTAGCAAAAGCAAATAAAGGAGGAAGACATGTCTGTTTAGAGAGGGATCAGTGATAAGTGAGAGAAAGTTGGCATCAGGTGGAGCAAAAAGTAGCATCTGTAGCAGTAGAGGTGGATTCTGTGGCGGAGATGGGAACACAACGACCTGAGAATGGGTACCGTCAGCTGTGGAGGAGGAAACGAAAATATGGAATTTCGCGGGAAAACCTGCGGGAAGGTGTAACAGAAGCTTAGCTAAGGAAGTGCTAATATGTGAGGTAGGTAGCTAGTGGCCTGTGTATGGCAGCAGGAGGGCGAAGTGGGGGAAGTAAGTAGATTAAGGGGTGGCAGCAGGTTTAGAAACGGCCGGCATTAAGCGAGAGAAGGGTGACAGATCTCGGGAGGCAGGGTAGAGGAGGTGGCAGCAGTAGTGGAGAGAGGCGGAAGCTTGTGCAGTGAGGGGATGGAAGAAGGTGGTGGAGGGAGAGGAAATGACAGCAGTTAGAGCGGGTCTGGCAGCCGGTGAGGGGCAGAGTGGCAGTAATCGAGAGAGGATGGTGGTGGGCCAGGTGAATTTATCACAGTCTCCCGAGGCTTGGCTGTAGGTAATGGGATTCTTCGAATTTTTCTTCTCTTGAAACTTTATTTCCATGAAAGATCATATCCTTGATAAGAGGGGCTACTTAGGAGTTCCAGGAAGATGTTACTTTTGATGATTCAACCTGAAGAGGATAATCTTTTGAAAGAGGCGTAGAAAAATGGTCGAGAAATTTGAATATATGACACGAAGAACTTTGGGGCTAAACGCTTCTCACGTTGTCATTCCATGACGTCATGTTGTTAAGTGTAAAGATTTCTTTAAGCAATCTGTTTGTAGCTGCTTATCATTTTCCACTTCGAAGTCTGTTGAACAGCATGTGCATTTACCTTGCATCTTTTATAATGGGAATTTGAGTGGGTTTCGAGTGACAAGCAGCTAGTTGTTGAGGACAAGGCAAGACTGTGTCTGACTTTAGACCATGAGGACATTAATTAGATTATGGCGAGTTTGTGTGAAGGTCATGACTGAATCACTGTACTCTGGGAGAGAGAGAGAGAGAGAGAGAGAGAGAGAGAGAGAGAGAGAGAGAGAGAGAGAGAGAGAGAGTACAGTACTCTCATGTGCTCTCTCTCTCTCTCTCTCTCTCTCTCTCTCTCTCTCTCTCTCTCTCTCTCTCTGCTTGTTAAGTAATTTTCTGCCTATATAAATGACTCTTCTTGAATGATGTGCAGCGTATATTAACAATGATCATAATAATGGTGATGATAATAATCATAATAACAGTGATAATGATATTAATGATATTACTCAGGTACCTTGTCATGTATCTGCAGAAAACAACCTACATACAACTTACTGAACTTTTCAAGTCCTATAGAAACCTGCAAAGACCTTCTCCAATATATAATAGATCATCTCTACCTCGAAGAGCGTTACTGCATTTTCTTCGCTATACGAAGCACTGTGTAGCTTCTGTACGTCATTGGAAGGTCGGCTTATACAAAAATTTGATCATACGATGAAACTGAATTATGTTTTCAGGGATCTGGGGCACGCTAGGACTCTCGTATTCAAAGATTGAAGATGTTTTGTGAAGGAGAAAGAAAAATACTTCTGTTAACAGAGATATTGGAGGAATTATTAATGAGAAATTGGCTGGTCAAAGATAAGAAAGTTCTGCAAGAAGTTTATTAGGAGTGATATTGGCAGCGAGGATTTTGGTATTAAGAATTAAACGATTGAGACTCAGTCGACCAAGCGTTTCAAGAAGAAGAATTCCATGACTTAGAGCGAAGTTCTGGTGCTGATAAAGGAGGAAATTACTCTTAAACTTTTGATCAGAAAGACAGACATAACTCTCCATTGCCTGATATACTCACAAGAGTGAAGGAACCCGCCTGCTATACTCACAAGAGCAAAGGAACCCGCCTGATGTACTCACAAGAGCAAAGGAACCCTCCTGATGTACTCACAAGAGCAAAGGAACTCTCCTGATGTACTCACAAGAGCGAGGGAACCCTCCTGATGTACTCACAAGAGCGAGGGAACCCGCCTGATTAGGTTGGCATGTGGTAGCCAAGCTCATTTCTTTTGATGTGGTTGTCGACCAATGGCAGCTGGAGAGCATTGAAGGAGTAGCTGTGTCCGCCTAGAGCTTATCTGCTTCAGGCTTGTCAGTCCTCTTGCTGTCGAGATCTTTGAAATGTGGCATTTATCTGTCGATGATATCACTCAGTTCGGTTGTCTACACGCTGTTAGCATCCTCCAGATATGTCATTCGTTTGCTGGTGATATTCATCAAGCAAGTCCTTAATTTTCTGTTGGTATTCATCAAGCAAGTCCTTAACCTTCTGCTGGTATTCATCAAGCGAGTCCTTAACCTTCTGTTGGTATTCATCAAGCAAGTCCTTAACCTTCTGTTGGTATTCATCAAGCAAGTCCTTAACCTTCTGTTGGTGTTCATCAAGCAAGTCCTTAACCTTCTGTTGGTATTCATCAAGCAAGTCCTTAACCTTCTGTTGGTATTCATCAAGCAAGTCCTTAACCTTCTGTTGGTATTCATCAAGCAAGTCCTTAACCTTCTGTTGGTGTTCATCAAGCAAGTCCTTAACCTGTTGATATTCATCAAGCAAGTCCTTAACCTTCTGTTGGTGTTCATTAAGCAAGTCCTTAACCTTCTGTTGGTATTCATCAAGCAAGTCCTTAACCTTCTGTTGGTGTTCATCAAGCAAGTCCTTAACCTTCTGTTGGTGTTCATCAAGCAAGTCCTTAACCTTCTGTTGGTGGTGTTCATCAAGCAAGTCCTTAACCTTCTGTTGGTGTTCATCAAGCAAGTCCTTAACCTTCTGTTGGTGGTGTTCATCAAGCAAGTCCTTAACCTTCTGTTGGTATTCATCAAGCAAGTCCTTAACCTTCTGTTGGTATTCATCAAGCAAGTCCATAACCTTCTGTTGGTATTCATCAAGCGAGTCCTTAACCTTCTGTTGGTATTCCACAACCACATCTTACAGCTGGTGTATACGTTTCTCATTGCGTATGTCACTCTGCTGCCTCTACTAACGTCCTTCAGCGAGGTCCTTTATCTTCGAATGATATTCTTAAGATGTTGCTCATGTGCCGAAAGAACTTTTCAAATTAATTGCGAAAATTGCTTCGACTAAATCCCAATAAGGTTCACTCATTATTGATAGATATACAGACTTTAACGTTGGATGAGACAGTGAAATCTCTCATAGGTTATCATGTGACAAAATCAATTCATCAAGTCCCTGATCCCCAAGATGAGAGGGAGGAAGATAGATGTTGAGAGACGTACAGACATAGTAGTCACCTCCAGCAGGCGTTGGGGGTAGGGGGAGAGGGATGAGCGTGGGGAGGGGCAATGCCTGGGAGGGTATAACTTGCCAAGTTAAATGACGTTGAGAACTTCATCCTCGAGACCGTTCCGTAGCCGGGAAGACCCAACAAGTACCCTGAAATGGGTAATTAGTAGACTCTTGTGAAGTTACGACAGACCCAGCAAGCCTTAAACTGAGATAGAGAGCTCACAGGCGTATATATTAGTCATCAGATGGGGATATTTGCATGTTAGTTAAGAGGCGGATTCCCCTACGCTTGGCGTAGCTGTGAGTAAGGTACTCAACAGTCATCCCTCCCTCTCACACTCCTCCAACATCACACAAGCTTACAGCTGATGTATGCCACTGCCGTTCGCTGGCGTTAGGGTACATGTTCAGGGATGCATTTAATTGTGAGTATTCTGGGAAGGATGTAAAACAGGAGACCTGATGGTCCATAACGAGGTTGTATTATGACTGTTGCTTAGAATTGTGATAGAAAAACGATAGGAAAGCAGAAGGCACCTCTAAACCTCACATCTCTTCCTCCGGTTCAACTCCCAGGAAGGAAAAACGAGACAGAAATGCACCATATGGTATGGAGGAAACATACTGCCTGGGAAATGTTATAGGAAATGACGAGCGGGAAAAGTTCTCTTCCAGTCTAGCAACCGCTGGGACTGAGGCAGGATTATCTTTATTGATGTATTATGTATCTAATTAGTTCTTATCTGAGGATCTTACGTCCTTTACAGTTATTACATCTAGAGAAAGTTTATTGCCATGTTCTGCCATTTTGTAAGAGAAGAATAAACTTCTGGCCACATGACTGCTTCTTAATCATATCTTCATACCAGAATTTCTGGTAACTGAATCTCTAGGTTGAAAGAAAGAATCTTAAGTTATGTTGCTGAAACTATTCAGTATTTTGAAAACTTCTGTTAGATTTCCTGGGAGTCTGCACGTTTTTAGAGAGAATAAATCAATGTCTTTTGACTCTTTCCTCATGAAGCTTAATTCTGAGTGCAAGGATTTCTTTGAATTCGTTTGGCGACCAGAACTGAACAGTGCGTTGAAGTGGTCTAACCAGTGTTGCATTTTTTTTTTTTTATCAAGTTTATATCTCTGATTATGAATCTTAGCTTCATGTTGCTTTTGTTTTATGCAGCTAGGCATTGGACGATGCATGGATGTGAGGAGGGTTGATAAAGTAAGAAATCATAAGTTGAGTAGCATGTATAGGACATCTGATGAGAATGTGTCGAAATGGTCTGGACACATGAAGAGGATGACTAAGCGGGTGTAGTACACGTCGGAATTGGAGGGAAGAAGAATAATGGGAAAGACAATAAGGAATTGGAAGGGTGGAGTGAAAGACGATTGAGTGTTCGGGGCCTTTACATGCGGGAGGGAGGGTGTGAGGCTTACGTGCAAGGTGAAGAGTAAATTGGAGCGATGTGGTATACGGAGGGCGATGTGCTGTCACTGAGCTAAACCAGGGCATTGGCAGCGGTCGGGGCTTCGTTTTGGTGTATAATGCTGGACAGGTAGACAGCGAATATGAGCGAATGAGGCCATTTCTTCGCCTGTTCTTGGCACTACATCGCTGATGCAGGAAACGGCATATACATATGACACTATTACAATATCATCAATGCCCTCTGTAAGCCTCAGATTTTAATTCATATATTTTCTTCATATTCTGAACTACTACTTAGGAAAAAGGGCTCAAAACCACTGAGATAACTGATACTAATGGAGGTGTGTCTGTTATCGAACTTACTGCAGTATGCAAGACCTTGTTAGCACACTCTGGGGACAAGACAGTAATAAGTTATTGTGACAAAATTGTATTATCTTGGCCGCCTCCGTTCTATAACCAGGCCATTGTAATGCAGATGTGTGCCGAGTGGAGACACAAGTACCAAGTTCTCTGGTACTGACTGGGAAAGTTTGGCCGTGAATAACTCGGGTAATGTGAGCCCATGTTGACAAAGTTGACGTGTTCGGCTCCAGTGGGGTGATACAATCTTTGGTTCGGTTCTCATGGCTTCTACCGTACTTACAGACGCGAAGTGATCCTTTTTTTTCTGCATAAATGACTCTAAAGCAAGTGTGCTTAATCTCCTTATAAAGGTGGAAGTTACAGTAAACAGAAATCTGTCATTCCTAACCTCGTAAGGTTGATATTTAGGCTCGAGTATATTTATCTTGTATACTCGTTTGTTATCTGCTTGTGATATGCTTACTTTTTTTTTTCAAGTATCATTGCCACTTGTTCGCTTTTTTTTTTTACTGTGTAATTGTGTAACTGAATATATATATATATATATATATATATATATATATATATATATATATATATATATATATATATATATATTCCTATGAGTCCACGGGGAAAATGAAACACGATAAGTTCCCAAGTGCACTTTCGTGTAATAATCACATCATCAGGGGAGACACAAGAGAGAAATATAAGTCAGTTGATATACATCGAAGAGACGAAGCTAAGACGCCATTTGGTAAACATGCGATTGTCGATTTGGACAATCGCATGTTTACCAAATGGCTAACCTAACTAGTTATGGCGACGAATTATCTCTTACAACAAATGAACCTCTATTAGTTGTTTGGCCATCATTAGCAATTCACTAATTCGCTATTCACTACTGAATTCACTACCGAAATCACGGTCGCTAGTAACCGTCTCTGGGTAATGCAATGATGGTATATATCGCAGTTGATCTTGGCAGTTAAGATCGTCATTTACTGAGAGTTTTAGCAAAAAAAACGAGATTGAATGCACTTGGTTTTCTTATGCAGTTCCAGGCTAAGATGGATGAGGAGCTGTTGTGCTCTTAGGAAACCCGTCTGAGGCACTTCCGAGCGGAGGGTTATTTCTCTAAGAACCTGGGTGATACCTCTGACGTGCGTCTGTTGACGGTGGGGGCATCTGGACGGAGCCGCTGGGGTCACGCGAGAGCTGACAGGTCGCTGAACGGTGGAGGTGGGACGAGGAGTAATGATGTGTGCCGGAAAGTGGGGTTGCAAGTCTGAGATAGAGTAAATAAGCAGGAGAGGAGACCATCAAGATATTGGTAGGCGGTAGAAGCTAGGGGCTAGTTTAAGGGCACTTAGGGCACGTGCTTTGGGTCATGTAATGTAAGCTTTTGGTAAGTTCAGCTCAGGATTCTCAAATCCCAGTATGGCAGTGCCTTTATCATCCCATTGTTTTCTGGTGTTGGGATATGTGAGGCATAATATTTGGAAGCATAATCGTAGGCGGATATGAATTATGAAGCCAGCCACATTGAGCGTGCTACTGTAAGGCATGCTTCTGTGGTATTCCTACATGAGGCATTGAATTATCCTGTTTTGCCTTTTGAATTCAAAGAAGTAATGGGCCTCGCATTCATCTGGTGCCTGGGGCCAGCATTAGTAAACCTGGCCTCTGGGTAGGATGGAGAAACCACAAGAAGCCACAATAGAAAGCGAGAGAAATTACGTGGGGTTAGCTATACGTAGACAGCACAAGGAAAGGGAGACATGTTACTTTACTATGATGCCATCTGACACGTAATATGTTTTTACTAACTGCATGACTGTTTAACTAGAGGAGTTCACGATAGAACACTAATTACTCTCCCTCTCTTCCCTCACTCTCCCACTTCCTCTGTTTGAGACAATGGGCAGGACAAAGAATGGAAGGAACGGTATATCGAAGTTGAAGTGAAAACGACATGGAATTTTGAAGCGAAATAGTTGTGATTAACAGAGAGAGAGAGAGAGAGAGAGAGAGAGAGAGAGAGAGAGAGAGAGAGAGAGAGAGTGAGAGAGAGAGAGAGAGAGCATATATCAAGAGCATGTATCATATATACTCAAGCAGGGACGAAGGTGCATTGAAATAACCACCAGCAGGAGGAGGAGGAGGGAGACCACTAGCCTAAGATTACGCCGTGTCTGTGAGTCACGCATGAATGGAAAAGGAATTGATACTCAGAAAACAATACCACAATCACGATTGAAGACGAAGGTAAAAGCCAAGATGAAGCACAGGAAGAAGAACAGAAAAAGACAATACGATAATTGCGTAGGAGGTCGTCCGTCCTATGCTTGTAAAATCTGGCATTTCGAGAAAATCACACATTGTGAAGGCTTTCCCGTCTCACTCAACGACGTCTCTTTGCGAAATTTAAACTACAAATAGGACTGGTAACCCGTCAGACATTTCGACACGTAACATCTTCATATACAAATCGTTTAACCGTGGAAGTTCGAATACGAATTTTACAGATGGTTTGGATATCTGGATACAAGGACGAGTTAACGGCAAGAATCATAAGTCTGAACCTCTAGTTCAGTGCGTGAGGATCACTTTGAGACGAACGATGATCATCGAGGATGAAATGAAGATCCAGTATTAAAGGTGATGATGGAAGGAGAACCGGGAAAGCGTGGAGGGGAGAAAGAGTGGTTTACAAGGGAGGGAAGAACAAGATGTTGAATCTTGACACACTTGAATCTCCAATATATTCACCATCTCTCAGTACGAGGCGTTGACTTCAGATATTGTGCTAACATAGGACTCCCGACCTCTCTTGACTGGGCGCTGATTCCTGGTGTTGCTGACGCTCAGCAGTATTCAGTCGTCTTCTGGATGTGACGCTGGCTTTTATTGCTGCTGATGGAACACAACAGTCAATAGCTTACCAACCTCACTGCTGACTCCATATGTTGCTAAGACCACACGACACAGACCAGGTCTCTAGACAGAACCTTGCCACATAATGCCTCTGTAGCTTAAAAAGAAAAGCTAACTCGAATAGCGAAGCCCTGACGCATGAGGCTCCTGATATTCTTATCTCATTACGTCTCCAGACGACGAGGCGGTGAGTGTCATGATGAGGCTGACGTTCAGCACTTGACATACTCTCCAGTCGTTGCACTTATTCCCTAATATCGCTGCCACTCTACAACGCTCGCAAGCTTTCCTGATGATGTGCTCGTTACCTTCGTTCCTGGTGTCGTACAGCAACACCCGCTAAATATTTTAAGCACAGCTCATGTTGTTGGTGTTCCCGACGCGTTACCACACCTGTTTCTTTTCGGTGATATGATATAGTGCTGTTGCTACCAATGTTATGCAGTGCTAATTAACTTTCCATCCGAGATGCTGGTCTCTTGTACTGCTAATACTACATAACATCCACTCACTCTCCAGAATAGGATGCTCATAAATGGTTTTAGATACGTTCATTAGCTCCCACTATCTCTACAGACTGGACAGTGACTCCTAGTATTAAAGAAATCACGGTACTTTACCTCTCCACACAGGAGGTATATTATGTGCATGTGTAAGATAAAGGAGGTGTTTGTTTGAGAGTAGGTAAATGGTATTCTAGTAGAACAATGATGCGTTGATGAGGCAGCAGAAATGTGTATGGAGAGAGCAGCAGATGAATATTCATGTGTATGGAACAGCCATTAACATAACATGTGCGGATGAAGCAACAGGAGTGTGTGAGTGAGTGTGAAGTGGTGTGGGAATGGGTTTGTGTAGGTGTGTGTAATAGCCACACAGGTGTGTGAATGTGTGTGGATTAGGTATCTGGAGTAAAAAATGTTGCATCGGGTGAGTGAGTGCATGTGCTTATCATGAAATAAATGTGGGTTAGGCATTAGAAGTGTGTAGGTGAAGTGGCGGATACGTCAGTGATAAATCATTTTCATAGTACCGTTTCGTGTCATCACTGAGTACAGCCTATAACAGGGTGTGTTGTGTGAACCTATCCGGTTGATCACGTCGAGTAAATGGTCGTGTGAAGGTGATGAGTGACTGGCTCACGGAAGACCTGATGAGACGGTTCGATTGAGATGTGATTCGGGATCCTGGCTATTCTTACTGTATGAGAGACGTTGTCCCTCAGAATGTGGATTTTACCAGGAGGTGGCAGGGATAGACCTAGCGTCTGTGGTGTGTTAACACTCAATTTTCGCAGTGGTAGGCTAGTCTGCTGCGGCGTGTTAACACGGATCATTTCCTGTGGTTGAAAAAGGTGCTGTGGTATACTAACACCCTTAGCTGGCCGTGGGAGACGAGTCCACTGTGGTATGTGGATATCAACAGTGTGGATGCGCTTCATGTACACACTAGAAGCATTTCAACAAACAGCAATCCCAGAGAAACTAATGTATTTTAAAATCTTACCTCACACTCCCCACCACCACCATCACCATCAACTCTCCTACGCCACCATTGTGCTAAGGACGAGTCGTAATCCCATGTCATCATGCATGACTAGCCATTCACTTGGAAAATATTTTACCAGGGAGACCAACTCTCCTGCTCCATTGCAAAGCAAAGAAGCAACCAATTCCATTACCAATGCACAAAAGACATCCTACTCCACCTGTTGCGCAGATAATCAAATTGGCATTATAAACATACACCAAGGAATAGAAAAACCTTCGATTGATGGTTATTCTTAACCAAACATCCCAACCACCATTGTATTAAGGTCGAACCTTATTCTTACCATCAAGAAACAACAATCTTTGCCACCTTCTTACCGCGGAGACTCCATCTCGACCCACCATTGTACTCAGTCCCCGAAGAACCATCCTCCTAAAGACCACACAATGTTACAGTCACTGAAAGAAATACTGTATTTGACACCCTCACCACCAGCGGATCCTCCCTTTGCTAAAGCCCAATATATGGCCGAAGACCGCATACAGGCCGGTACTAGAGAATGGGGAAATGGTCACTCAGCCAGGGGTGGATAGTTTTTCTGTTCCACGTTTGTTTCCATAAAGTACGGTGTGCTCTCGTACCATATTTCTTTCATATGTAAGAGGGAGGGGAAAAAATATCCTTGAGCAACTCCACAATGGGTGACCACGACCATGTGAATAAGAGATTAAAGAACAAGGAGCCAAAAGGGATATTTTTTATTCGTAAAGGTTATTATCCAAAGGCTTTTATGAATTACTCAGTAGGATGAATCTATACAAGAATGATCCTTTCTTGATGTGAGAGCTGATGTTACGTACCATTCAACCCTCTCTACAGGACAGTATTATACAGACAGGATAAAGGTGTATAAGCTACGATTTCTGAGAATTTTCCCCACAGTATGGAGGCTTTATCTATACCCTGAGAAGAGAGGTTGTCAGGCTTGAACAAATGTCCACACAAAAGTGCTTTTCTTGTCACCCCTAGCACCCAGCACCACCGGCACCCAGCACCACTAGCACCCAGCACCACCGGCACCCAGCACCACCGGCACCCAGCACCACTAGCACCCAGCACCACCGGCACCCAGCACCACTGGCACCCAGCACCACCGGCACCCAGCACCACTAGCACCCAGCACCACCGGCACCCAGCACCACCGGCACCCAGCACCACTAGCACCCAGCACCACTAGCACCCAGCACCACTGGCACCCAGCACCACTGGCACCCAGCACCACCGGCACCCAGCACCACCGGCACCCAGCACCACTAGCA